>NW_025746272.1:125000-136819 GCF_021184085.1 Oncorhynchus gorbuscha
CTTGTTCACTTCCAATACAGAAACATAACCCAAACCAGAACCAAACGTGAGGCAGCCCATTCACAGGTTCTGATACAGTCAGTCAGTGTCTCGTTTTCACTCATTTGACATCCCTACAGAGAGGAGGAGAGGAGGAGAGGAGGAGAGGAGGAGAGGAGACAGACAGTGTATTGGATACTACTGGAGGTGAAGAAGAGGAGGAGAGGAGGAGAGGAGGAGAGGAGGAGAGGAAGAGAGGAGGAGAGGGGGAGAAGAGGAGAGAAGGAGAGGAGACAGATGGTGTATTGGATAATACTGGAGGTGAAGAAGAGGAGGAGAGGAGGAGAGGAGGAGAGGAGGAGAGGGGAGAGGGGGAGAGGAGGAGGAGAGAAGGAGAGGAGGAGAGGAGGAGAGGAGACAGATGGTATATTGGATACTACTGGAGGTGAAGAAGAGGAGGAGAGGAGGAGAGGAGGAGAGGAGGAGAGGAGGAGAGGAGGAGAGAAGGAGAGGAGGAGAGGAGGAGAGGAGGAGAGGAGGAGAGGAGACAGATGGTGTATTGGATACTACTGGAGGTGAAGGAGAGGAGGAGAGGAGGAGAGGAGGAGAGGAGACAGACGGTGTATTGGATACTACTGGAGGTGAAGGAGAGGAGGAGAGGAGGAGAGGGGGAGAGGAGGAGAGGAGGAGAGGAGACAGACGGTGTATTGGATACTACTGGAGGTGAAGGAGAGGAGGAGAGGAGGAGAGGAGGAGAGGAGGAGAGGAGACAGACGGTGTATTGGATACTACTGGAGGTGAAGGAGAGGAGGAGAGGAGGAGAGGAGACAGATGGTGTATTGGATACTACTGGAGGTGAAGAAGAGGAGGAGAGGAGGAGAGGAGGAGAGGAGGAGAGGAGGAGAGGGGGAGAGGAGGAGAGAAGGAGAGGAGGAGAGGAGGAGGAGGAGGAGGGAGGAGGGGAGGAGAGGAGGAGAGGAGGAGAGGAGACAGACGGTGTATTGGATACTACTGGAGGTGAAGGAGAGGAGGAGAGGAGGAGAGGAGGAGAGGAGACACACGGTGTATTGGATACTACTGGAGGTGAAGGAGAGGAGGAGAGGAGGAGAGGAGGAGAGGAGGAGAGAAGGAGAGGAGGAGAGGAGGAGAGGAGGAGAGGAGGAGAGGTGAAGGAGAGGAGGAGACGAGGAGAGGAGGAGAGGAGGAGAGGAGACAGACGTTGTATTGGATGTTCAAACTCCCCTGTAGATCTGATTAGTTTACTTCAAACTCCCCTATAGATCTGATTAGTTTACTTCAAACTCCCCTGTAGATCTGATTAGTTTACTTCAAACTCCCCTGTAGATCTGATTAGTTTACTTCAAACTCCCCTGTAGATCTGATTAGTTTACTTCAAACTCCCCTGTAGATCTGATTAGTTTACTTCAAACTCCCCTGTAGATCTGATTAGTTTACTTCAATCTCCCCTATAGATCTGATTAGTTTACTTCAATCTCCCCTATAGATCTGATTAGTTTACTTCAAACTCCCCTGTAGATCTGATTAGTTTACTTCAAACTCCCCTATAGATCTGATTAGTTTACTTCAAACTCCCCTGTAGATCTGATTAGTTTACTTCAATCTCCCCTATAGATCTGATTAGTTTACTTCAATCTCCCCTATAGATCTGATTAGTTTACTTCAAACTCCCCTGTAGATCTGATTAGTTTACTTCAAACTCCCCTATAGATCTGATTAGTTTACTTCAAACTCCCCTGTAGATCTGATTAGTTTACTTCAAACTCCCCTATAGATCTGATTAGTTTACTTCAAACTCCCCTGTAGATCTGATTAGTTTACTTCAAACTCCCCTGTAGATCTGATTAGTTTACTTCAAACTCCCCTGTAGATCTGATTAGTTTACTTCAAACTCCCTGTAGATCTGATTAGTTTACTTCAAACTCCCCTGTAGATCTGATTAGTTTACTTCAAACTCCCCTGTAGATCTGATTAGTTTACTTCAATCTCCCCTATAGATCTGATTAGTTTACTTCAAACTCCCCTGTAGATCTGATTAGTTTACTTCAAACTCCCCTATAGATCTGATTAGTTTACTTCAAACTCCCCTGTAGATCTGATTAGTTTACTTCAAACTCCCCTGTAGATCTGATTAGTTTACTTCAAACTCCCCTGTAGATCTGATTAGTTTACTTCAAACTCCCCTCCCCTCTAGATCTGATTAGTTTACTTCAGTCTCAGGTCTGTCCGTCTGTCCGTCCGTCCGTCCGTCCGTCCCTCCACCTCCTCCTCCTCCTCCAACCCCCTCCTCACCCCCTCTTCTCTCTTTCCCTCCCTCTACCTCCTCCTCCTGCCCTCCACCTCCTCTTCCTTCCCCCCCTCCTCCTCCTCCCCTCCTCCAACCTCCGCCTCCTCCTTCCCCCCAACCCTCTCCACCTCCTCCTCCTCCAACCCCCTCCCCCTCACCCCCTTTCTCTCTCCTCCCTCCCTCCACCTCCTCCTCCTCCCCCTCCCCCCCTCCTCTCTCCCCCCCCTCCCTCCCCTCCCTCTCCTCCTCCTCCCCTCCCTCCCCTCCCCCCTCCACCCTCCCTCCCTCCCCTCCTCCTCCCTCCCCCTCCCCCCTGCTAGAGTATCTCCCTCCCTCCCTCCCCTCCCTCCTCCCTCCCTCCCTCCCTCCCTCCCTCCCTCCCTCCACCTCCTCCTTCCCCCTCCCCTCACCCCCTTCTCTCTCTACCTACCTCCCTCCACCTCCCCCTCACCCCCTTCCTCTCTCCTCTCTCCCTCCCTCCCTCCCCCTCCTCCTCACCCCTCCTTCTCTCTCTACCTCACTCCACCTCCTCCAACCCCTCCCCTCACCCCCCCTTCTCTCTCTCCCCTCCCTCTCTCCACCTCCTCCTTCCCCCCCTCCTCCTCACCCCTCCTTCTCTCTCTACCTCCCTCCCACATGCCACATTTAATCAGCTATCCAGAAGAGAGAACAGGAAGCGTGCTCCTTGCCTGGAAAATGTTGCCTCCACATTCTTCTGCTCAATAACTACACAGAGCTGCCACATAAAGGAGAGAAAAACAGAGGAAGATTTTCTCCAGGGGAGTATCGCCCTCTTCCTCTCCTCCTCCTCCTCCTCCTCCTCTCGTCTCACCCTCCCCCTGCTAGAGTATCACCCTCTTCCTCTCCTCCTCCTCCTCCTCCCCTCCCCCTCCTCCTCCTCCTCCTCCTCCTCCTCCTCCTCCCCTCCCCTCCTCCTCCTCCTCCTCCTCCTCCCCTCCTCCCCCCTGCTAGAGTATCGCCCTCTTCCTCTCCTCCTCCTCCCCTTGCTAGAGTATCGCCCTCTTCCTCTCCTCCTCCTCCTCCCCTTGCTAGAGTATCGCCCTCTTCCTCTCCTCCTCCTCCTCCTCCTCTCGTCTCACCCTCCCCCTGCTAGAGTATCGCCCTCTTCCTCTCCTCCTCCTCCTCCTCCTCTCGTCTCACCCTCCCCCTGCTAGAGTATCACCCTCTTCCTCTCCTCCTCCTCTCGTCTCACCCTCCCCCTGCTAGAGTATCGCCCTCTTCCTCTCCTCCTCCTCTCGTCTCCCCCTCCCCCTGCTAGAGTATCGCCTTCTTCCTCTCCTCCTCCTCCTCCTCCTCTCGTCTCACCCTCCCCCTGCTAGAGTATCGCCCTCTTCCTCTCCTCCTCCTCCTCCTCTCGTCTCCCCCTCCCCCTGCTAGAGTATCACCCTCTTCCTCTCCTCCTCCTCCTCTCGTCTCACCCTCCCCCTGCTAGAGTATCGCCCTCTTCCTCTCCTCCTCCTCCTCCTCCTCTCGTCTCTCACCCTCCCCCTGCTAGAGTATCGCCCTCTTCCTCTCCTCCTCCTCCTCCTCTCGTCTCACCCTCCCCCTGCTAGAGTATCACCCTCTTCCTCTCCTCCTCCTCCTCCTCCTCTCGTCTCACCCTCCCCCTGCTAGAGTATCGCCCTCTTCCTCTCCTCCTCCTCCTCCTCCTCTCGTCTCACCCTCCCCCTGCTAGAGTATCGCCCTCTTCCTCTCCTCCTCCTCCTCCTCCTCTCGTCTCACCCTCCCCCTGCTAGAGTATCACCCTCTTCCTCTCCTCCTCCTCTCGTCTCACCCTCCCCTGCTAGAGTATCGCCCTCTTCCTCTCCTCCTCCTCTCGTCTCCCCCTCCCCCTGCTAGAGTATCGCCCTCTTCCTCTCCTCCTCCTCCTCCTCTCGTCTCACCCTCCCCCTGCTAGAGTATCGCCCTCTTCCTCTCCTCCTCCTCCTCCTCTCGTCTCCCCCTCCCCCTGCTAGAGTATCACCCTCTTCCTCTCCTCCTCCTCCTCTCGTCTCACCCTCCCCCTGCTAGAGTATCGCCCTCTTCCTCTCCTCCTCCTCCTCCTCCTCGCGTCTCACCCTCCCCCTGCTAGAGTATCGCCCTCTTCCTCTCCTCCTCCTCCTCCTCTCGTCTCACCCTCCCCCTGCTAGAGTATCACCCTCTTCCTCTCCTCCTCCTCCTCCTCTCGTCTCACCCTCCCCCTGCTAGAGTATCGCCCTCTTCCTCTCCTCCTCCTCCTCCTCCTCCTCTCGTCTCACCCTCCCCCTGCTAGAGTATCGCCCTCTTCCTCTCCTCCTCCTCCTCCTCTCGTCTCCCCCTCCCCTGCTAGAGTATCACCCTCTTCCTCTCCTCCTCCTCCTCTCGTCTCACCCTCCCCCTGCTAGAGTATCGCACTCTTCCTCTCCTCCTCCTCCTCCTCTCGTCTCACCCTCCCCCTGCTAGAGTATCACCCTCTTCCTCTCCTCCTCCTCCTCCTCTCGTCTCACCCCTCCCCCTGCTAGAGTATCGCCCTCTTCCTCTCCTTCACCTCCTCCTCCTCTCGTCTCACCCTCCCCCTGCTAGAGTATCGCCCTCTTCCTCTCCTCCTCCTCCTCCTCTCGTCTCACCCTCCCCTGCTAGAGTATCGCCCTCTTCCTCTCCTCCTCCTCCTCTCGTCTCCCCCTCCCCCTGCTAGAGTATCGCCCTCCTCCCCTCCTCCTCCTCCTCCTCCTCTCGTCTCACCCTCCCCCTGCTAGAGTATCGCCCTCTTCCCCTCCTCCTCCTCCTTCTCCTCCTCCTTCTCCTCCTCCTCCTCTCGTCTCACCCTCCCCCTGCTAGAGTATCGCCCTCTTCCCCTCCTCCTCCTCCTCCTCCTCCTTCTCCTCCTCCTCCTTCTCCTCCTCCTCCTCTCGTCTCACCCTCCCCCTGTTAGAGTATCGCCCTCTTCCCCTCCTCCTCCTCCTCCTCCTTCTCCTCCTCCTCCTCTCGTCTCACCCTCCCCTTGCTAGAGTATCGCCCTCTTCCTCTCCTCCTCCTCCTCTCGTCTCCCCCTCCCCCTGCTAGAGTATCGCCCTCCTCCCCTCCTCCTCCTCCTCCTCCTCCTCCTCTCTCGTCTCACCCTCCCCCTGCTAGAGTATCGCCCTCTTCCCCTCCTCCTCCTCCTTCTCCTCCTCCTCCTCCTTCTCCTCCTCCTCCTCTCGTCTCACCCTCCCCCTGCTAGAGTATCGCCTTCTTCCCCTCCTCCTCCTCCTCCTTCTCCTCCTCCTCCTTCTCCTCCTCCTCCTCTCGTCTCACCCTCCCCCTGTTAGAGTATCGCCCTCTTCCCCTCCTCCTCCTCCTCCTCCTCCTCCTCCTCCTCCTCCTCTCGTCTCACCCTCCCCTTGCTAGAGTATCGCCCTCTTCCTCTCCTCCTCCTCCTCCTCTCGTCTCACCCTCCCCCTGCTAGAGTATTGCCCTCTCCTCCTCCTCCTCCTCCTTCTCCTCCTCCTCCTCTCGTCTCACTCTCCCCTTGCTAGAGTATCGCCCTCTTCCTCTCCTCCTCCTCTCGTCTCACCCTCCCCTTGCTAGAGTATCGCCCTCTTCCTCTCCTCCTCCTCCTCCTCTCGTCTCACCCTCCCCTTGCTAGAGTGTTGTCCTCTGCCAGCCAGCCAACCAACGCCCGGCAGCCCCATTTTTACACAGCCGTCCCTTTGAGCAGGGTGAGACTAGCTCTATGTCCACACACTCCACAGATACACTCCACAGATACACTCCACAGATACACTCCACAGACACACACTCCACACTCCACAGACACACACTCCACAGACAGACTCCACGGACACACACTCCACAGACACACACTCCACAGACACACACTCCACAGACACACACTCCACAGACACACACTCCACAGACACACACCACAGATACACACTCCACACTCCACACTCACATACACCACAGACACACACCACAGACACACACTCCACAGACACACACTCCACAGACACACACCACAGATACACACTCCACAGATACACTCCACAGACACACACTCCACAGACACACACTCCACAGACACACACCACAGACACACACCACAGACACACACTCCACAGACACACACCACAGATACACTCCACAGATACACTCCACAGACACACACTCCACAGATACACTCCACAGACACACACTCCACAGATACACTCCACAGATACACTCCACAGACACACACTCCACAGATACACTCCACAGACACACACTCCACAGACACACACTCCACAGACACACACTCCACAGACACACACCACAGACACACACTCCACAGACACACACTCCACAGACACACACTCCACAGACACACACTCCACAGATACACACCACAGACACACACTCCACAGATACACTCCACAGACACACACTCCACACTCCACACTCACACACTCCACACTCACACACTCCACACTCACACACTCCACACTCACACACTCCACACACTCCACGCTCACACACTCCACACTCACACACTCCACACTCACACACTCCACACTCACACACTCCACACTCACACACTCCACACACTCCACACTCACACACTCCACACTCCACACACTCCACACTCACACACTCCACACACTCCACACTCCACACTCACACACACTCCACACTCCACACTCACACACTCCGTACTCACGTACACACGGCAAGCACACTCCACACTCAACCAGTGGGTCTTGCGACGGGTATACAGAGATGACCAGTTTACAGAGGAGTATAGAGTGCAGTGATGTGTCCTATAAGGAGCATTGGAGGCAAATCTGATGGCCGAATGGTAAAGAACATCTAGCCGCTCGAGAGCACCCTTACCTGCCGATCTATAAATTATGTCTCTGTAATCTAGCCTGGGTAGGATGGTCATCTGAATCAGGGTTAGTTTGGCAGCTGGGGTGAAAGAGGAGCGATTACAATAGAGGAAACCAAGTCTATATTTAACTTTACCCTGCAGCTTTGATATGTGCTGAGAGAAGGACAGTGTACCGTCTAGCGGCTAGACTCCCAAGTACTTGTGTGAGGTGACTACCTCAAGCTCTAAACCCTCAGAGGTAGTAATCACACCGGTGGGGAGAGGGGCATTCTTCTTACCAAACCACATGACCTTTGTTTTGGAGGTGTTCAGAACAACGTTAAGGGCAGAGAAAGCTTGTTTGGACACGAAGAAACATTTGTTGTAGAGCGATTAACACAAAATCCGGTGAGGGGCCGGCTGAGTATAAGACATCTGCATATAAATGGATGAGAGAGCTTCCTCCTGCCTGAGCTATGTTGTTGATGCAAATTGAGAAGAGCGTGGGGCCTAGGATCGAGCCTTGGGGTACTCCCTTGGTGGCTGAGACAGCAGATATTCTGACTTTACATACTGCACTCTTTGAGAGAGGTAGTTAGCAAACCAGGCCAAAGACCCTACAGAGACACCAATACTCCTTAACCGGCCCACAAGAATGGAATGGTCTATCGTATCAAAAGCTTTGGCCAAGTCATTAAAAATAGCAGCGCAATATTGCTTAGAATCAATGGGCAATGGTGACATCACTGAGGACCTTTAAGGTTGCAGTGAGACATCCCATAACCTGAGTGGGAAACCAGATTGCAAACCAGAGATAATACCATAGACATCAAGAAAGCCAGTCAGATGATTATTGACAATTTATTAAGTCAACTATATTAGGCCTCTACAGAGTTATGTTTATATTAAGTCAACTATATTAGGTCTCCACATAACTGTACATTTCGGTGTTCCTCAAGGTTCCGTTTTAGGACCACTATTGTTTTCACTATATATTTTACCTCTTGGGGATGTCATTCAAAAACATAATGTTAACTTTCACTGCTATGCGGATGACACACAGCTGTACAATCCAATGAAACATGGTGAAGCCCCAAAATTGCCCTCGCTAGAAGCATGTGTTTCAGACATAAGGAAGTGGATGGCTGCAAACTTTCTACTTTTAAACTCGGACAAAACAGAGATGCTTGTTCTAGGTCCCAAGAAACAAAGAGATCTTCTGTTGAATCTGACAATTAATCTTAATGGTTGTACAGTTGTCTCAAATAAAACTGTGAAGGACCTCGGCGTTACTCTGGACCCTGATCTCTCTTTTGAAGAACATATCAAGACCATTTCGAGGACAGCTTTTTTCCATCTACGTAACATTGCAAAAATCAGAAACTTTCTGTCCAAAAATGATGCAGAAAAATTAATCCATGCTTTTGTCACTTCTAGGTTAGACTACTGCAATGCGCTACTTTCCGGCTACCCGGATAAAGCATTAAATAAACTTCAGTTTGTGCTAAATACGGCTGCTAGAATCCTGACTAGAACCCAAAAATGTGATCATATTACTCCAGTGCTAGCCTCCCTACACTGGCTTCCTGTCAAGGGAAGGGCTGATTTCAAGGTTTTACTGCTAACCTACAAAGCATTACATGAGCTTGCTCCTACCTATCTCTCTGATTTGGTCCTGCCGTACATACCTACACGTACGCTACGGTCACAAGATGCAGGCCTCCTAATTGTCCCTAGAATTTCTAAGCAAACAGCTGGAGGCAGGGCTTTCTCCTATAGAGCTCCATTTTTATGGAATGGTCTGCCTACCCATGTAAGAGACGCAAACTCGGTCTCAACCTTTAAGTCTTTACTGAAGACTCATCTCTTCAGTGGGTCAAATGATTGAGTGTAGTCTGGCCCAGGAGTGGGAAGGTGAACGGAAAGGCTCTGGAGCAACGAACCGCTCTTGCTGTCTCTGCCTGGCCGGTTCCCCTCTTTCCACTGGGATGCTCTGCCTCTAACCCTATTACAGGGGCTGAGTCACTGGCTCTCTCATACCATCCCTAGGAGGGGTGCGTCACTTGAGTGGGTTGAGTCACTGACGTGATCTTCCTGTCTGGGTTGGCCGCCCCCCCTTGGGTTGTGCTGTGGCGGAGATCTTTGTGGGCTATACTCGGCCTTGTCTCAGGATGGTAAGTTGGTGGTTGAAGATATCCCTCTAGTTGTGTGGGGGCTGTGCTTTGGCAAAGTGGGTGGGGTTATATCCTTCCTGTTTGGCCCTGTCTGGGGGTGTCCTCGGCTGGGGCCACAGTGTCTCCTGACCCCTCCTGTCTCAGCCTCCAGTATTTATGCTGCAGTAGTTTATGTGTCGGGGGGCTAGGGTCAGTTTGTTATATCTGGAGTACTTCTCCTGTCCTATTCGGTGTCCTGTGTGAATTTAAGTGTGTTCTCTCTAATTCTCCCTTTCTCTCTTTCTTTCTCTCTCTCGGAGGACCTGAGCCCTAGGACCATGCCTCAGGACTACCTGACATGATGACTCCTTGCTGTCCCCAGTCCACCTGGCTGTGCTGCTGCTCCAGTTTCAACTGTTCTGCCTGTGATTATTATTATTTGACCATGCTGGTCATTTATGAACATTTGAACATCTTGGCCATGTTCTGTTATAATCTCCACCCGGCACAGCCAGAAGAGGACTGGCCACTTAGCCTGGTTCCTCTCTAGGTTTCTTCCTAGGTTTTGGCCTTTCTAGGGAGTTTTTCCTAGCCACCATGCTTCTACACCTGCATTGCTTGCTGTTTGGGGTTTTAGGCTGGGTTTCTGTACAGCACTTTGAGATATCAGCTGATGTATGAAGGACTATATAAATACATTTGATTGGATTTGATTTCTGCCAGAATCCCAGAGGATCCGTAAGATCCCTTTTTGTTGGATTTACTCATAATATGATTAAACATGAAGTGATGTCACACAAATATTTAGTAAACCCAACATATTAGTGTCTCACAAACCCTTCATGTTTAACACCGATTCATATATTTGATCATTTGTCATTGTAACCCACTTTGGCAGGCAATGTGGAGCCGAGTGCTCGCAGTTCTGCAGGTGGGTGAGAGGAGGAGGGAGAGGAGGGGATAAGAGAGACAAGGAGAGAAGTGAGAGGAGAGGAGGAGGGAGAGGGAGAGGAGGGGATAAGAGAGACAAGGAGAGAAGTGAGAGGAGAGGAGGAGGGGATAAGAGAGACAAGGAGAGAAGTGAGAGGAGAGGAGGAGGTAGAGGAGGGGATAAGAGAGACAAGGAGAGAAGTGAGAGGCGAGGAGGAGGGAGAGGGAGAGGAGGGGATAAGAGAGACAAGGAGAGAAGTGAGAGAAGAGGAGGAGGGAGAGGAGGGGATAAGAGAGACAAGGAGAGAAGCGAGAGGAGAGGATAAGAGAGACAAGGAGAGAAGTAAGAGGAGGAGGGAGAGGAAGGGATAAGAGAGACAAGGAGAGAAGTGAGAGGAGAGGAGGAGGTAGAGGAGGGGATAAGAGAGACAAGGAGAGAAGTGAGAGGAGAGGAGGAGGGAGAGGGAGAGGAGGGGATAAGAGAGACAAGGAGAGAAGTGAGAGGAGAGGAGGAGGGGATAAGAGAGACAAGGAGAGAAGTGAGAGGAGAGGAGGAGGGAGAGGAGGGGATAAGAGAGACAAGGAGAGAAGTGAGAGGAGAGGAGGGAGGGAGAGGAGGGGATAAGAGAGACAAGGAGAGAAGTGAGAGGAGAGGAGGAGGTAGAGGAGGGGATAAGAGAGACAAGGAGAGAAGTGAGAGGAGAGGATAAGAGAGACAAGGAGAGAAGTGAGAGGAGAGGAGGAGGTAGAGGAGGGGATAAGAGAGACAAGGAGAGAAGTGAGAGGAGAGGATAAGAGAGACAAGGAGAGAAGTGAGAGGAGAGGAGGAGGGAGAGGAGGGATGAGGAGGGGATAAGAGAGACAAGGAGAGGAGTGAGAGGAGGAGAGAGAGAAGGAGAGAAGTGAGAGGAGAGGAGGAGGTAGAGGAGGGGATAAGAGAGACAAGGAGAGAAGTGAGAGGAGAGGAGGAGGGAGAGGGAGAGGAGGGGATAAGAGAGACAAGGAGAGAAGTAAGAGGAGGAGGGAGAGGAAGGGATAAGAGAGACAAGGAGAGAAGTGAGAGGAGAGGAGGAGGGAGAGGAGGGGATAAGAGAGACAAGGAGAGAAGTGAGAGGAGAGGAGGAGGGAGAGGAGGGGATAAGAGAGACAAGGAGAGAAGTGAGAGGAGAGAAGATGAGAAGGGGAAGAAGAGATTAGAGATGACGAGAGGAGGAAAGAAGGGAAGAGAGGCGGGATAAGAGAGGGAGAGACAAGGAGAGGAGAGCAAGAGGAGAGAAGGGAAGAGAGGAGGGCGAAGAGAGGAGAGGAGAGCGAGAGGAGGAGAGAAGGGAAGAGAGGGGGAGAAGAGAGGAGAGGAGGGCGAGAGCGAGAGGAGGAGAGAAGGGAAGAGAGAGGGAGAAGAGAGACGAGGAGAGGAGAGGAGGATGTGCACATGTTGGTGTTCTTTAAGGGGGTGAATAAACAGCACTGAAAACAGATTGGCACAGTGGGTCCTCTCTGACAGGAGGGAGAGGGGGAGGGGGAAGAGGAGAGACATACTCTGGTACTCAGGGCTACATCTGTTCCTCATAAGCAATGAGACACACAGAGCGCTGACACACATGCTCAAATATGTGCATTTGTAAAACACACATCTCATCAGATGTCC
>NW_025746273.1:5000-136721 GCF_021184085.1 Oncorhynchus gorbuscha
TGTCCAGTCGTATCCAGGGACGTGGGTATTATCCAGCTGGGCATCTCCTGTATCCTTGGTGTCCAGCTCCTCTACACAGGAATGGAACAAACCACTATTCACATGGATCATACCATTCTATTTCCTGGGTGTGTACTGTCAATGGTAGACTTGTGTTGTTAAATGATTGAGTCTGAGTATCTAGGCATTATAAAATGATGTCAATGACTCACCGATAATGTCCCGTCAGTCGCTGTGCTACAGCGGGAGTTAGTGTCTTCTGCTTCTTCATTGTCATCTGATTCCTCCTCACCGTCTATCACTGTTGTCTCGCTATCATCTTTCTCCTCCTCCTCCTCCTCTACTGTAATGAAAGCAGTGTCCTTCTCATCTTTGTGATTTGTGCTAAAGGATCCATAAAAAGGTACAGCCAGCACTCTCTACAGGCTCAGTCTCTACTAATGGTACAGCCAGTACTCACTACAGGCTCAGTCTCTACTAATGGTACAGCCAGCACTCTCTACAGGCTCAGTCTCTTCTAATGGTACAGCCACCCTCTCTACAGGCTCAGTCTCTTCTAATGGTACAGCCAGCACTCTCTACAGGCTCAGTCTCTTCTAATGGTACAGCCAGCACTCTCTACAGGCTCAGTCTCTTTCTAATGGTACAGCCAGCACTCTCTACAGGCTCAGTCTCTACTAATGGTACAGCCAGCACTCTCTACAGGCTCAGTCTCTACTAATGGTACAGCCAGCACTCTCTACAGGCTCAGTCTCTTCTAATGGTACAGCCAGCACTCTCTACAGGCTCAGTCTCTTCTAATGGTACAGCCAGCCCTCTCTACAGGCTCAGTCTCTTCTAATGGTACAGCCAGCCCTCTCTACAGGCTCAGTCTCTTCTAATGGTACAGCCAGCACTCTCTACAGGCTCAGTCTCTACTAATGGTACAGCCAGCACTCTCTACAGGCTCAGTCTCTTCTAATGGTACAGCCAGCACTCTCTACAGGCTCAGTCTCTTCTAATGGTACAGCCAGTACTCTCTACAGGCTCAGTCTCTACTAATGGTACAGCCAGCACTCTCTACAGGCTCAGTCTCTACTAATGGTACAGCCAGCACTCTCTACAGGCTCAGTCTCTTCTAATGGTACAGCCAGCACTCTCTACAGGCTCAGTCTCTTCTAATGGTACAGCCAGCACTCTCTACAGGCTCAGTCTCTTCTAATGGTACAGCCAGCACTCTCTACAGGCTCAGTCTCTACTAATGGTACAGCCAGCACTCTACAGGCTCAGTCTCTTCTAATGGTACAGCCAGCACTCTCTACAGGCTCAGTCTCTTCTAATGTGGTACAGCCAGCACTCTCCTACAGGCTCAGTTCTACTAATGGTACAGCCAGCACTCTCTACAGGCTCAGGCTCTCCCACACTTTGTAAAACCCCAAGTCCAACACTTGAGTTTTTATCTCTCTCCCTCTCCCTAACTTCACTCCTCCCCGAACCATGTTTGGTAACAACATATTTTTCCCCGCTAACAGTCTGTCAAAGCTAAGTGCTGTAATGAAATCCTGACCCCTTAGACACCCTTCCACAGCCCTCGCTCATTCCCATATGGACCGCCTCACAGGGAGTTGAAGACCCCTTTTAAAACCCTTTATCAAACCAAAACCATCACCTATCTACTGCAGTCCTGGTTTTATTTGGTCAGTGGGGTTTTGGGGTCAACCCTCCACCTTCACCTGGTGTTCCATCTCGTACTTAACCAATCAATGATTAATTAAGTATTTTGTCTCTTCTTCTTGTTGCTGAATCTAGGAAGTTTCAGAGTCGAGGTTTTAAGACTGATCAGAATCCTCCTGGGTCGTCTCAGAGTGGAGGTTTTAATACTGATTAGAATCCTCCTGGGTCGTCTCAGAGTCAAGGTTTTAAGACTGATCAGAAATCCTGCTGGGTCGTCTCAGAGTCAAGGTTTTAAGACTGATCAGAATCCTCCTGGGTCGTCTCAGAGTCAAGGTTTAAGACTGATCAGAATCCTGCTGGGTCGTCTCAGAGTCGAGGTTTTAAGACTGATCAGAAACCTGCTGGGTCGAGTCTCAGAGTCGAGGTTTTTTTAAGACTGATCAGAATCCTCCTGGGTCGTCTCAGAGTCGAGGTTTTAATACTGATTAGAATCCTGCTGGGTCTCAGAGTCGAGGTTTTAAGACTGATCAGAATCCTCCTGGGTCGTCTCAGAGTCAAGGTTTTAAGACTGATCAAAATCCTGCTGGGTCGTCTCAGAGTCAAGGTTTTAAGACTGATCAGAATCCTCCAGGTCTCGTCTCTGTTTTAATACTGATCAGATCCCTCCTGGGTCGTCTCAGAGTCGAGGTTTTAAGACTGATCAGAATCCTCCTGGGTCGTCTCAGAGTCGAGGATTTAAGATTGATCAGAATACTGCTGGGTCGTCTCAGAGTCGAGGTTTTAAGACTGATCAGAATCCTGCTGTCGTCACAGAGTCGGGTTTTAAGACTGATCAGAATCCTGCTGGGTCGTCTCAGAGTCGAGGTTTTAAGACTGATCAGAATCCTGCTGGGTCGTCTCAGAGTCGAGGTTTTAACCTCTTTCCTACCTGGCACGCAGGCGTCCCCATCTAGAGCTCTGGAAATGCAAATGCGCTACGCTAAATGCTAATAGTATTAGTTAAAACTCAAACGTTCATTAAAATACACATGCAGGGTATTGAATTAAAGCTACACTCGTTGTGAATCCAGGCAACAAGTCAGATTTTTAAAATGCTTTTCGGCGAAAGCATGAGAAGCTATTATCTGATAGCATGTAACACCCCAAAAGACCTGCAGGGACGTAAACAAAATAATTAGCATAGTCGGCGCTACACAAACCGCACAAATAAAATATAAAACATTCATTACCTTTGACCATCTTCTTTGTTGGCACTCCTAGATGTCCCATAATCACTATTGGGTCTTTTTTCGATTAAATCGGTCCATATATAGCCTAGATATCGATCTATTTAAGACTGTGTGATAAACGAAAAAATAGCGTCTTATAACGTAACGTCATTTTTTTAAATTAAAAAGTAGACGATAAACTTTCACAAAACACTTCGAAATACTTTTGTAATGCAACTTTAGGTATTAGTAAACGTTACTAAGCGATCAAATTAATCACGAGGCGAAGTGTTTCCTATAGGGGTCCGTCTTGAAATACTGTCCGAGGTTTTAATACTGATCAGAACCCTCCTGGGTCGTCTCAGAGTCGAGGTTTTAATACTGATCAGAATCCTCCTGGGTGGTTTTTTCAGAGTCGAGGATTTAAGACTGATCAGAATCCTCCTGGGTCGTCTCAGAGTCGAGATTTTTAATACTGATCAGAATCCTCCTGGGTCGTTTCAGAGTCGAGGTTTTAAGACTGATCAGAATCCTCCTGGGTCGTCTCAGAGTCGAGGTTTTAAGACTATGAGAGTCAGAATCCTGCTGGGTCGTCTCAGAGTCGAGGTTTTAATACTGATCAGAATCCTCCTGGGTCGTCTGCTGGGTCGTCTCAGAGTCGAGGTTTTAATACTGATCAGAATCCTCCTGGGTCGTCTCAGAGTCGAGGTTTTTAATACTGATCAGAACCCTCCTGGGTCGTCTCAGAGTCAAGGTTTTAAGACTGATCAGAATCCTGCTGGGTCAGTCTCAGAGTCGAGGTTTTAAGACTGATCAGATTCCTCCTGGGTCGTCTCAGAGTCGAGGTTTTAAGACTGATCAGAATCCTCCTGGGTCGTCTCAGAGTCGAGGTTTTAATACTGATCAGAATCCTCCTGGGTCGTCTGCTGGGTCGTCTCCAGAGTCGAGGTTTTAATACTGATCAGAACCCTCCTGGGTCGTCTCAGAGTCGAGGTTTTAATACTGATCAGAATCCTCCTGGGTCGTTTCAGAGTCGAGGATTTAAGACTGATCAGAATCCTCCTGGGTCGTCTCAGAGTCGAGATTTTAATACTGATCAGAATCCTCCTGGGTCGTTTCAGAGTCGAGGTTTTAAGACTGATCAGAATCCTCCTGGGTCGTCTCAGAGTCGAGGTTTTAAGACTATGAGAGTCAGAATCCTGCTGGGTAAGTCTCAAGTCAAGGTTTTAATACTGATCAGAATCCTCCTGGGTCGTCTGCTGGGTCGTCTCAGAGTCGAGGTTTAATACTGATCAGAATCCTCCTGGGTCGTCTCAGAGTCGAGGTTTTAATACTGATCAGAACCCTCTGGGTCGTCTCAGAGTCAAGGTTTTAAGACTGATCAGAATCCTGCTGGGTCGTCTCTCGGAGTTTTAAGACTGTCAGAATCCTCCTGGGGTTTTAGAGGTTTTAAGACTGATCAGAATCCTCCTGGGTCGTCTCAGAGTCGAGGTTTTATCAGACTACCGTTCGTCTCAGAGTCGAGGTCAGAATCCTTCATCACACGGCAGGTAGCCTAGTGGTTAGGTGTTGGACTAGTAACCGAAAGGTTGCAAGTTCAAATCCCCAGCGACAAGGTACAAATCTGTCGTTCTGCCCCTGAACAGGCAGTTAACCCACTAGGCTGTCATTGAAAATACGAATTTGTTCTTAACTTACTTGCCTGGTTAAATAAAGGAAAAATAAAAAAACACCAACCCGACTCTATATTTAGAGATGGAACCATCTGAAACACACACAAACACATTTTAGATTTAAACAAACAATATCTAAATCACCGTAAACTGTCAACTCCATCTCCCTGATATACTAAGATAGGATATGAACTTTTGGCTCAAATATGTTTATTTTAATTAGGTTTTAGAGTCATGAAGCAACTGAGGACAGGGCCTGAAATGAACACCAGCCACCAGGCAAATGTGGGTAGATGTTGGCAATGGCTGGTAAATATGTTTACTTCATCAGTCACATTGGCGGGTGGTCAGGGTCAGGGGTCAGGGCTACACAGTGCCAGCATTCACTCGCATTTGCAAATTAAAATAAAGTTATTAAAGTTATAAGTCAAGTATGAAAAGCACATTTATGGCAAAAAATTAACTGTGCAGTAGCCGTTTTTCAAATTATTTCTGCCATTTGTTTTTCATAGCTGGTAATCGCAAACAAAGAATTAGGAAACCTAAAGCCCTCCTCGTGTAGCAACACTGCCTGGTTTGTGGACTATGAGTGAAGTGCTGAAAGACAGATTTTTTATAGAAGCGCTGCCACAAGGCAGAAACGTTGCTCTGGTTGATTTGAAAGTGTTTATCTTGACTTGTTCACAAGCCAGGTTGTTGTTCAATGTTTCAGTTTGTTTCAACTGAGAAGTCAGCTACTAGTCAGGCATATTACCATGGTAACCTCCCGTCCTTAAAGGGGCAGCTCAACATTTTGTCTGATCACAACAACACAAATACAATCCATGTCTCCAATTGTCTCAAGGCTTATAATGTCTCCTGTCTTCACCTAAACTGGTCAGTGTCTGTCATGGAAAGAGCAGGTGTTCTTAATGTTTTGTCCACTCAGTGTATGTGGCTGTACTATCTGACCTGACTGGTGACCTGTGTTGGCTTGACTCTGGTATATCTGTAGCAGGTGTTCTTAATGTTTTGTCCACTCAGTGTATGTGGCTGTAATATCTGACCTGTGTTGGCTTGACTCTGGTATATATGTAACAGGTGTTCTTAATGTTTTGTCCACTCATTGTATGTGGCTGTAATATCTGACCTGTGTTGGCTTGACTTTGGTATATCTGTAGCAGGTGTTCTTAATGTTTTTTAACGATTAGAAACAGTCTGATTTAGTCTCCTTGTAGGGACACTTATAAATGAGGCCTAATTAAAAACAGTTATCTGGTTCCCTTGTTTGTTTGGATCACCAAATACCACGGTCTACATTACGGTGAGTCAAAGACTAATGTAGCTCAGAGGGAAGCATAGCTTTATGGAATGGGGGAGATTGAGGGTATCCCCCAGCCAAGAGGAAGTCTACGGGAATCCCACCTCACCACTTAGTGAGACTGAAATAGGACGAGGGATGACAGAGAGCATGAGGTATGTCTTAAAGATGTCTCAGGATGATTGATGGATGAGTTGTGTCTTAAATGGATCTTTCTCGGGGGAGGTCGAAAGGGCAAACGAGGGCGGAGCCAAATCCCTGACGGACACCTTCTGGAAGCTGCCTGAAGTGGGTGGAGCTAGCTGAGCCTCCCTTGACCTTAAAGGGATAGTCCCACTCCAGAATGAAACTCCTGTCAATTTGGTGAGTCTATCTCCTGTTGCCAGGCATTTCAACAGCCATAATCATGATGTAGAAATCACCTGTTGCCAGACATTTCAACAGCCATAATCATGAACTAAGTATCTTACTTTATATGGCCGTTGAATTAGTGAAGGCGCCACCTAGTGGAGGAGATGGGGATAAATTACTTCTCCATGGAGAGACACACATTGGTTAGATCGCTTGATCACTCTAGCAGTTCTCAATGAGGAATGGTCTTTTTCTAGTATGTTCTAAATAGACAGAAAATGTAGGGAATGACATCATAATGACCGGTAATGACATCATAATGACAGGGAATGACATCATAATGACCGGTAATGACATCATAATGACAGGGAATGACTTCATAATGACCGGTAATGACATCATAATGACAGGGAATGACATCATAATGACCAGTAATGACATCATAATGACAGGGAATGACATCATAATGACAGGGAATGACATCATAATGACCAGTAATGACATCATAATGACAGGGAATGACATCATAATGACCAGTAATGACAGGGAATGACATCATAATGACCGATAATGACATCATAATGACAGGGAATGACATCATAATGACCAGTAATGACCGGTAATGACATCATCATGTAATTGTATTGTGTCTTTATTTGATTGTCATGTTTCCCACACAGCTTCCTCTGCTGGGATCTCTGGATCGGGCCAATACTGACTTGGAATTTAGAACGATGCTCGTCTGTGAGGTTGTGTTGTTGTGACACTGATTACCATTGGCTCGCACGCTGAAGAAGGGCTCATAACCCCAAACGTTAAAATATGTCAATGTATGGTTATTTATCGGAGAGCTGTCCAATTTCTGTTCTTTGAACCACACACCTTGTAGAATCCATAGCCAGAAGAATTCAGGCTGTTCTGGGGGCAAAGGGAGTTCCGACCCAGTACCAGATGGGTGTACCTAATAAACTGGCCACTGAGTGTCTGTTTTCCATAAGAGTTGTGTGAAGTTGGTAGGATCTTATTCAAAATGATTCACAGCTGTAATGGCTGCCGAAGGTGCTTCCACCAAGCATTGACTCTGGGCAGGGGGGGGGGGGTGAAGACATTTTTTATTTAATTTGGAACATTTTCTATAATGTTTATTTGACTTTTGAAGATGTGGAGTTGGTTGTGTAGAAATAGGTAGGAAAGGAATTCAATGTAATAAATGTTTTGACATGTTCAGGGCAGCAAAAAGTGAACGTGTAGATTTTTACTAGAAACTTTATATATCCATAACAAATTAGATTTGAATACAGAATGGAACAAGACAACAAAGTACATACATTTATAATATAATCAATACAAAACTACATGTAACAACTACGTAAACAATAAAGCACTAGATATCGCAGGTAAGTATTGAGGAGAACATCAAACATCAACAACTGACATCATCAGCAGTCCATCAACGTCCGTTATCATTAGCCAAGATGGCCGCCTTCTGTCTTCAAGCATTTCTCAGAGGAAGAAGGGACAGGAAGTCTTGGTTACATTTGGCATAGTCTGCAGGATGTTAACTATTCCTTTGTCTTCCCTAATCCCTACCTTTTACACACAAGGGCATAAACCTCTCCCATCTCAGCCAGCAGGGTAGTGTTGAATGTGTTCCTCTGTCTCTCTGCATGTGGCCTTGAAGATCTTAACCTCTCCCATCTCAGCCAGCAGGGTGGTGTTGAATGTGTTCCTCTGTCTCTCTGCATGTGGCCATGAAGATCTTAACCTCTCCCATCTCAGCCAGCAGGGTGGTGTTGAATGTGATCCTCTGTCTCTCTGCATGTGGCCATGAAGATCTTAACCTCTCCCATCTCAGCCAGCAGGGTGGTGTTGAAGGTGTTCCTCTGTCTCTCTGCATGTGGCCTTGAAGATCTTAACCTCTCCCATCTCAGCCAGCAGGGTGGTGTTGAAGGTGTTCCTCTGTCTCTCTGCATGTGGCCTTGAAGATCTTAACCTCTCCCATCTCAGCCAGCAGGGTGGTGTTGAAGGTGTTCCTCTGTCTCTCTGCATGTGGCCTTGAAGATCTTAACCTCTCCCATCTCAGCCAGCAGGGTGGTGTTGAAGGTGTTCTTGAAGTCCTCAGTGAATACCAGGTCTGTGGGAAAACGGACCTTGTTGGCCCAGATCAGAGTGGTTCCTAAGGGAAATCAAATGAGTTGTTTAAGGCTTTCATGTCTTACATTCAGGGAACTGTTCAATGAATCAACTGTTCATCCAACTAACCAACCAATCAATAATTTAACAAATTAACCAAACAATCAATAAATAAACCAATCAATAATTTAACCAATCAGTCAATCAACCAATCAGTCAATCAATCAACTAATCAATCAACCTGGACGGCAGAAGTATGTCATGGTGAACAGCAGCTCATCCAGGTAGTCATGGTGATACACCACGTCAGCCGCCAGCACGTAGTCATAGCGATAGACAGATCTGGGGTAGATGCGTTCCACGTCAGGACCCCAGGACAGAGCTGCAGCTTGGGGAGTGTTCCTCCAGCGCCCTCTTGTGTTACGGAGCAGGTTGGCTCTCAGGTTACCTATGATCTCTGGTAGGTCTGTAGCTGTGACCCAGGCACCTGGGGACAGGAAGCACTCTGTTATTCAACTAACAGACACACAGGTGGCCAGTACCAAATCAACCCCTAGCCACTAGTTGTCTAGTGCCGAGGACACTTCATGCAGATCTGAAAAGATTGGATAGGTGTAAGTGGTATAGAATGCTAGGACCTCATCCACCTTGCTAGGCCCTCCTACACCTTGATAGGATCTCCTCCCTCTTGACAGGACCTCCTCCCCCTTGACAGGACCTCCTCCACCTAGCTAGGACCTCCTCCACCTAGCTAGGGCCTCCTCCCCCTTGCTAGGGCCTCCTCCCCCTAGCTAGACCTCCTCCACCTAGCTAGGACCTCCTCCACCTAGCTAGGGCCTCCTCCCCCTTGCTAGGACCTCCTCCACCTAGCTAGGACCTCCTCCCCTGATAGACCTCCTCCACCTTGATAGGACCTCCTCCACCTTGATAGGACCTCCTCCGCCTTGCTAGCCACCCTGACAGGACCTCCTCCACTTTGATAGGCTAGGTAGAAATGTTGCCATATTTCTTACACCTCTCCGATCTTCTCAGATGTACAATATGAGTAAATCTAATGCCCAGACTCACCTAGGAGTGTGGCTACAATAGACACTAGGCCAGGACCTGCTCCTAGCTCCAGCACTGCCTTGTCCACCAGGTTCAACTGCTCAACGTTGGTCTCTAGGTAGTGACACAGAGCCAACGCCTGCAGGCAACCAGAGTTACTATAGAAACCATCATTATAGTTGTTAGAAGTTCATTAATCATCGTTCATCCATCCACACTGTGAAACATTTAACCAATCATCATCCTCTATCCACACTGTGAAACATTTAACCAATCATCATCCTCTATCCACACTGTGAAACATTTAACCAATCATCATCCTCCATCCACACTGTGAAACATTTAACCAATCATCATCCTCTATCCACACTGTGAAACATTTAACCAATCATCATCCTCTATCCACACTGTGAAACATTTAACCAATCATCATCCTCTATCCACACTGTGAAACATTTAACCAATCATCATCCTCCATCCACACTGTGAAACATTTAACCAATCATCATCCTCCATCCACACTGTGAAACATTTAACCAATCATCATCCTCCATCCACACTGTGAAACATTTAACCAATCATCATCCTCCATCCACACTAGACTAACTCACCGCTGGCCAGATGACAGCACCGTAAGAGTCCAAGGCCTCAAAGATGCTGATCTCCTCTCCTACGTAGCAAAACACCTCTTTACCAAACTTGGAGTAGGTAGTGGGGGCCCAGGCCTGGTCCTTCTGCTGCTGGGGTTCAGTCCCCTTGGCTTTGTCATCTGATTCCTCCTCCCCGTCTATCACGGTTGTCTCGCTATTATCTTCCTCCTCTTCATCTTCCTCATCATCATCATCGTTCTCGTCCTCCTCATCTTTCTTCTCGTCTTCCGTTTCCTTCTCTTCTTTCATGATCTCAGTCTTCTCCTCCTCTTGGTGAGATGTGCATAAAGGGTCCATCTGCACTGATATATAGTGTCGTAGCTGATGTTACGTTGATACCTTAGCTGCTAATGGTGCAGTAAGTCCTCTCTTCAGGCTCAGTCTCTCCCACTCTTTGTAAACACAGCGTCTCTTCAGGCTCAGTCTCTCCCACTCTTTGTAAACACAGCGTCTCTTCAGGCTCAGTCTCTCCCACTCTTTGTAAACACAGCGTCCAACACTTGAGTTTTATCTCCCCCCTAATTTCACCCCTGCCTTTCTTCACTCCTCCCTGCTCACAGCCTGTCACAGGCTACGTACTGTAATGACACCCTGACCCCCCAGCCTCGACCATCCCCGTATGGACGGCCTCACAGAGAACTATGTTGCACTAAATGCACCGTCAACCAAATAATGGAACTGACATCTCACCCAAAATAACATCTCAGTCATTACACTCCTCATATTCTCATCAGTCAATACACTCCTCATATTCTCATCAGTCATTACACTCCTCATATTCTCATCAGTCATTACACTCCTCATATTCTCATCAGTCATTACACTCCTCATATTCTCATCAGTCATTACACTCCTCATATTCTCATCAGTCATTACACTCCTCATATTCTCATCAGTCATTACACTCCTCATATTCTCATCAGTCATTACACTCCTCATATTCTCATCTCAGTCATTACACTCCTCATATTCTCATCAGTCATTACACTCCTCATATTCTCATCAGTCATTACACTCCTCATATTCTCATCAGTCATTACACTCCTCTATTCTGGCTCTGTTCTAGCTATATTCTGCCTCTATTCTGGCTCTATTCTAACTCTATTCTGGTTCTATTCTGGCTCTATTCTAACTCTATTCTGGTTCTATTCTGGCTCTATTCTGGCTCTATTCTAACTCTATTCTGGTTCTATTCTGGCTCTATTCTGGCTCTATTCTGGCTCTATTCTGGCTCTATTCTGGCTCTATTCTGGCTCTATTCTGGCTCTATTCTGGCTCTATTCTGGCTCTATTCTGGCTCTATTCTGGCTCTATTCTGGCTCTATTCTGGCTCTATTCTGGCTCTATTCTGGCTCTATTCTGGCTCTATTCTGGCTCTATTCTGGCTCTATTCTGACTATATTCTGCCTCTATTCTGGTTCTATTCTGGCTCTATTCTGGCTGTATTCTGGTTCTATTCTGGTTCTATTCTGACTCTATTCTGGCTCTATTCTGGCTCTATTCTAACTCTATTCTGGCTCTATTCTGGCTCTATTCTGGCTCTATTCTGGTTCTATTCTAACTCTATTCTGGCTCTATTCTGGTTCTATTCTGGCTCTGTTCTAGCTATATTCTGGCTCTATTCTGGCTCTATTCTAACTCTATTCTGGCTCTATTCTGGCTCTATTCTGGCTCTATTCTGGCTCTGTTCTAGCTATATTCTGGCTCTATTCGGGCTATATTCTGCCTCAATAACACAATCCCAAACGTCTCAAGACTTATAAAGCCTTCAACCTGTCTCCTCCCCTTCATCGACACTGATTGAAGTGGATTTGGGATCTTTCACCTGGATTAAACTGGTCAGTCTATGTCATGGAAAGAGCAGGTGTTCTTAATGTTTTGTCCACTCAGTGTATGTGGCTGTACTATCTGTCCTGAGTCGTGACCTGTGTTGGCTTGACTCTGGTATGTCTGTAGCAGGTTTAGTAACAGTCTTGACCTCTGGGTCTGATTTAGTCTCCTTATAGGGACACTTAGAAATGAGGCTAATTAAAAACAGGGAGTTCTCTGGTTCCCGGGTTTGCTTGGATCACCAAAATACCACTGTCTCAAGTTTGACTGATGCCAAGTTTGAGGAATCCACTTGGTCAACTTTACTTGGCCATTGCCCTTCTCCTATCAATACATATTGGATATCGCCAACAAATGACAGAGTCAAATTAGTATATATATATATATATATATATATATTTTTTTTTACCCCTTTTTCTCCCCAATTAATTGGTAGTTGCAACCGCACTGCTCCTTGACACAATGCCCACTTAACCCGGAAGTCAACAGCACCAATGTGTCGGAGGAAACGCCGTACACCCGGCGATCGTCTCAGTGTGCACTGCGCCCGGCCCACCACAAGAGTCGCTAGTGAGCAATGGGACGAGGACATCCATGCCGGACAAACCCTCCCCTAACCCGGACGGCGCTGGGACAAACCCCCCTTAACCCGGACGGCGCTGGGACAAACCCTCCCCTAACCCGGACGACGCTGGGACAAACCCTCCCCTAACCCGGACGACGCTGGGACAAACCCTCCTCTAACCCGGACGGCGCTGGGCCAAACCCTCCCCTAACCCGGACGACGCTGGGACAAACCCTCCCCTAACCCGGACGACGCTGGGACAAACCCTCCTCTAACCCGGACGGCGCTGGGCCAAACCCTCCCCTACAAACCCTCCCCTAACCCGGACGGCGCTGGGCCAAACCCTCCCCTACAAACCCTCCCCTACAAACCCTCCCCTACAAACCCTCCCCTACAAACCCTTCCCTAACCCGGAACGGCGCTGGGTCAAACCCTCCCCTACAAACCCTCCCCTACAAACCCTCCCCTACAAACCCTCCCCTACAAACCCTTCCCTAACCCGGACGACGCTGGGCCAAACCCTCCCCTACAAACCCTCTCCTACAAACCCTCCCCTACAAACCCTTCCCTAACCCGGACGACGCTGGGCCAAACCCTCCCCTACAAACCCTCCCCTACAAACCCTTCCCTAACCCGGATGACGCTGGGACAAACCCTCCCCTAACCCGGATGACGCTGGGCCAAACCCTCCCCTACAAACCCTCCCCTACAAACCCTTCCCTAACCCGGACGACGCTGGGCCAAACCCTCCCCTACAAACCCTCCCCTACAAACCCTTCCCTAACCCGGACGACGCTGGGACAAACCCTCCTCTAACCCGGACGACGCTGGGACAAACCCTCCCCTAACCCGGACGACGCTGGGACAAACCCTCCCCTAACCTGGACGGCGCTGGGCCAAACCCTCCTCTAACCCGGACGACACGAGGCCAAACCCTCCCCGACGCTGGGCCAAACCCTCCCCTAACCCGGACGACGCTGGGACAAACCCTCCCCTAACCCGGCCGGCGCTGGGACAAACCCTCCTCTAACCCGGACGACGCTGGGACAATTGTGCACCGCCCGATGGGTCTCCCGGTCGCGGCCGGCTGCAACTGAACCTGGACTCCATAGCTTCACCAGAGGACAGGGGTAACAGAATATGGCTTTATGCAGTGCAATCTCATATGTCAGACCCCGGGCAGACCCCAAGACAGGTCATCAGGGGGAATTTGTAACTCTGACCTCCATTAAAACGGTTTGATTTCGTCAGCGTTTGGCCTGGCTAAGAGAATTTGACCTGAATACGCCAGCTCTCGGGTTTCTGATATGACCGTTAAAACCAAATCTTATCCAGCCTGAAACCCTTTTGTCAGAGGTCCTTGGTATGCCCCTGCCTCTGCCCTACATAGCTCGGCATGAGGGGGTCTGATGAGGGGGACAGGGCCAAAGGAAATGGCTGGTCCACAGAGAGAGGGAGTGATGTCAGTGTCTGATTCTGTTGTGGTATTGTTGTACTGTGACCTTTTATACTGGTTTTGACTTGGTAACCAATAGCAAGACATTTCTAGATTTAACCTATCATAGAGGGCAGAGGTTTCCGGGTGAACTGATTCAAATGGCAGCTTGGAGGCAACCCCCATTCCAGTATGTTGTAGTATTGTTGTACTGTGACCAACCCCCATTCCAGTATGTTGTTGTAGTATTGTTGTACTGTGACCAACCCCCCATTCCAGTATGTTGTTGTAGTATTGTTGTACTGTGACCAACCCCATTCCAGTATGTTGTTGTAGTATTGTTGTACTGTGACCAACCCCATTCCAGTATGTTGTTGTAGTATTGTTGTACTGTGACCAACCCCCATTCCAGTATGTTGTTGTAGTATTGTTGTACTGTGACCAACCCCCATTCCAGTATGTTGTTGTAGTATTGTTGTACTGTGACCAACCCCCATTCCAGTATGTTGTTGTAGTATTGTTGTACTGTGACCTTTTATACTGGTTTTGACTTGGTAACCAATAGCAAGACATTTCTAGATTTAACCTATCATAGAGGGCAGAGGTTGCCGGGTGAACTGATTGTATGTTTAGTTGTGGTAGGGGGCCTGGTGTTGTAGTGTTATGGGGGTATGTTTAGTTGTGGTAGGGGCCTGGTGTTGTAGTGTTATGGGGGGGTATGTTTAGTTGTGGTAGGGGGGGCCTGGTGTTGTAGTGTTATGGGGGGTATGTTTAGTTGTGGTAGGGGGCCTGGTGTTGTAGTGTTATGGGGGGGGGGGTATGTTTAGTTGTGGTAGGGGGCCTGGTGTTGTAGTGTTATGGGGGGGGGTATGTTTAGTTGTGGTAGGGGGCCTGGTGTTGTAGTGTTATGGGGGGTATGTTTAGTTGTGGTAGGGGGCCTGGTGTTGTAGTGTTATGGGGGGTATGTTTAGTTGTGGTAGGGGGCCTGGTGTTGTAGTGTTATGGGGGGGGGTATGTTTAGTTGTGGTAGGGGGCCTGGTGTTGTAGTGTTATGGGGGGGGGAAGTATGTTTAGTTGTGGTAGGGGGTCTGGTGTTGTAGTGTTATGGGGGGGGGTATGTTTAGTTGTGGTAGGGGCCTGGTGTTGTAGTGTTATGGGGGGTATGTTTAGTTGTGGTAGGGGGCCTGGTGTTGTAGTGTTATGGGGGGTATGTTTAGTTGTGGTAGGGGGCCTGGTGTTGTAGTGTTATGGGGGGGTATGTTTAGTTGTGGTAGGGGGTCTGGTGTTGTAGTGTTATGGGGGGTATGTTTAGTTGGGGGTCTGGTGTTGTAGTGTTATGGGGGGGGGTATGTTTAGTTGTGGTAGGGGCCTGGTGTTGTAGTGTTATGGGGGTCTGGTGTTGTAGTGTTATGGGGGTATGTTTAGTTGTGGTAGGGGTCTGGTGTTGTAGTGCTATGGGGGGGGTATGTTTAGTTGTGGTAGGGGGCCTGGTGTTGTAGTGTTATGGGGGGGGGCTGGTGTTGTAGTGTTATGGGGGGGGCCTGGTGTTGTAGTGTTATGGGGGTATGTTTAGTTGTGGTAGGGGGCCTGGTGTTGTAGTGTTATAGGGGGGTATGTTTAGTTGTGGTAGGGGGCCTGGTGTTCTGGTGTTATGGGGGGGTATGTTTAGTTGTGGTAGGGGGCCTGGTGTTGTAGTGTTATGGGGGGGGGGCCTGGTGTTGTAGTGTTATGGGGGGAAGTATGTTTAGTTGTGGTAGGGGTCTGGTGTTGTAGTGCTATGGGGGGGGGTATGTTTAGTTGTGGTAGGGGCCTGGTGTTGTAGTGTTATGGGGGGGGGCCTGGTATTGTAGTGTTATGGGGGGCCTGGTGTTGTAGTGTTATAGGGGGGCCTGGTGTTGTAGTGTTATGGGGGGTATGTTTAGTTGTGGTAGGGGCCTGGTGTTGTAGTGTTATGGGGGGCCTGGTGTTGTAGTGTTATGGGGGGGTATGTTTAGTTGTGGTAGGGGCCTGGTGTTGTAGTGTTATGGGGGGGTATGTTTAGTTGTGGTAGGGGGCCTGGTGTTGTAGTGTTATGGGGAGGGGGTATGTTTAGTTGTGGTAGGGGCCTGGTGTTGTAGTGTTATGGGGGGGGTATGTTTAGTTGTGGTAGGGGGTCTGGTGTTGTAGTGTTATGGGGGGGTATGTTTAGTTGTGGTAGGGGGCCTGGTGTTGTAGTGTTATGGGGGGGGTATGTTTAGTTGTGGTAGGGGCCTGGTGTTGTAGTGTTATGGGGGGGGTATGTTTAGTTGTGGTAGGGGGCCTGGTGTTGTAGTGTTATGGGGGTATGTTTAGTTGTGGTAGGGGGTCTGGTGTTGTAGTGTTATGGGGGGTATGTTTAGTTGGGGGGTCTGGTGTTGTAGTGTTATGGGGGGGGGTATGTTTAGTTGTGGTAGGGAGCCTGGTGTTGTAGTGTTATGGGGGGTCTGGTGTTGTAGTGTTATGGGGGGTATGTTTAGTTGTGGTAGGGGGTCTGGTGTTGTAGTGCTATGGGGGGGTATGTTTAGTTGTGGTAGGGGCCTGGTGTTGTAGTGTTATGGGGAGGGGGGCTGGTGTTGTAGTGTTATGGGGGCCTGGTGTTGTAGTGTTATGGGGAAGTATGTTTAGTTGTGGTAGGGGGTCTGGTGTTGTAGTGCTATGGGGGGGGGTATGTTTAGTTGTGGTAGGGGGCCTGGTGTTGTAGTGTTATAGGGGGGCCTGGTGTTGTAGTGTTATGGGGGGAGTAGGGGGCCTGGTGTTGTAGTGTTATGGGGGGGTATGTTTAGTTGTGGTAGGGGTCTGGTGTTGTAGTGCTATGGGGGGGGGTATGTTTAGTTGTGGTAGGGGGCCTGGTGTTGTAGTGTTATGGGGGGGGGGCCTGGTGTTGTAGTGTTATGGGGGGGCCTGGTGTTGTAGTGTTATGGGGGGTATGTTTAGTTGTGGTAGGGGTCTGGTATTTGTAGTGTTATAGGGTATGTTTAGTTGTGGGGGGCCTGGTGTTGTAGTGTTATGGGGGGGGGCCTGGTGTTGTAGTGTTATAGGGGGGGCCTGGTGTTGTAGTGTTATGGGGGGTATGTTTAGTTGTGGTAGGGGCCTGGTGTTGTAGTGTTATGGGGGGCCTGGTGTTGTAGTGTTATAGGGGGCCTGGTGTTGTAGTGTTATGGGGGGTATGTTTAGTTGTGGTAGGGGGCCTGGTGTTGTAGTGTTATGGGGGGCCTGGTGTTGTAGTGTTATGGGGGGGGGCCTGGTGTTGTAGTGTTATGGGGTATGTTTAGTTGTGGTAGGGGCCTGGTGTTGTAGTGTTATGGGGGGGTATGTTTAGTTGTGGTAGGGGGCCTGGTGTTCTGGTGTTATGGGGGTATGTTTAGTTGTGGTAGGGGGCCTGGTGTTGTAGTGTTATGGGGGGGGGCCTGGTGTTGTAGTGTTATGGGAAGTATGTTTAGTTGTGGTAGGGGCCTGGTGTTGTAGTGTTATGGGGGGGGGCCTGGTGTTGTAGTGTTATAGGGGGCCTGGTGTTGTAGTGTTATGGGGGTATGTTTAGTTTGTAGTAGGGGCCTGGTGTTGTAGTGTTATGGGGGGGGGCCTGGTGTTGTAGTGTTATGGGGGTATGTTTAGTTGGTAGGGGGTCTGGTGTTGTAGTGTTATGGGGTATGTTTAGTTGTGGTAGGGGTCTGGTGTTGTAGTGTTATGGGGGTATGTTTAGTTGTGGTAGGGGGCCTGGTGTTGTAGTGTTATGGGGGTATGTTTAGTTGGGGGTGGGGGTCTGGTGTTGTAGTGTTATGGGGGGGTTTTTAGTTGTGGTAGGGGGCCTGGTGTTGTAGTGTTATGGGGGGGGGTATGTTTAGTTGTGGTAGGGGGCCTGGTGTTGTAGTGTAATGGGGGGGGGTATGTTTAGTTGTGGTAGGGGCCTGGTGTTGTAGTGTTATGGGGGGTATGTTTAGTTTAGCCTGGTGTTGTAGTGTTATGGGGGGTGCCTGGTGTTGTAGTGTTATGGGGGGGGGTATGTTTGTTGTGGTAGGGAGCCTGGTATTTTGTAGTGTTATGGGGAAGTATAGTTGTGGTAGGGGGCCTGGTGTTGTAGTGTTATGGGGGGTATGTTTAGTTGGGGGGGCCTGGTGTTGTAGTGTTATGGGGGTATGTTTAGTTGTGGTAGGGGGCCTGGTGTTGTAGTGTTATGGGGGGGGGTATGTTTAGTTGTGGTAGGGGCCTGGTGTTGTAGTGTTATGGGGGGTATGTTTAGTTGTGGTAGGGGGCCTAGTGTTGTAGTGTTATGGGGGTATGTTTAGTTGTGGTAGGGGGCCTGGTGTTGTAGTGTTATGGGGGGTATGTTTAGTTGTGGTAGGGGGCCTGGTGTTGTAGTGTTATGGGGGGTATGTTTAGTTGTGGTAGGGGTCTGGTGTTGTAGTGTTATGGGGGGGTATGTTTAGTTGTGGTAGGGGGTCTGGTGTTGTAGTGTTATGGGGGGAGCCTGGTGTTTTAGTGTTATGGTAGGGGGTAGGGGGCCTAGTGTTGTAGTGTTATGGGGGTATGTTTAGTTGTGGTAGGGGGCTGGTGTTGTAGTGTTATGGGGGGGTATGTTTAGTTGTGGTAGGGGGCCTGGTGTTGTAGTGTTATGGGGGTATGTTTAGTTGTGGTAGGGGGCTGGTGTTGTAGTGGGGGGCCTGGTGTTGTAGTGTTATAGAAGTATGTTTAGTTGTGGTAGGGGGCCTGGTGTTGTAGTGTTATGGGGGGTATGTTTAGTTGTGGTAGGGGGCCTGGTGTTGTAGTGTTATGGGGGGGTATGTTTAGTTGTGGTAGGGGGCCTAGTGTTGTAGTGTTATGGGGGGGTGTGTTTGAAATAGTATGAGGGATGACAGAGAGGATGAGGTATGTCTTCAGATGTCTCCGGATGGGAAATTAGAGTCTCCATGGATCTCCCTCTGGGACCTAAAGGGCAGACGGGTCGTACTGATGGGTGGACCATCTCACTTCAATCCATCTCTGACCCAAATCCTTTTCTCTTCAGCAGACTGACAGATGAAACCACTTCTTATCCAGAACTATTTACAGACCAGAGGTGTTTATAATGTACTGTATTTACAGACCAGAGGTGTTTATAATGTACTGTATTTACAGACCAGAGGTGTTTATAATGTACTGTATTTACAGACCAGAATGGTCTATAATGTACTGTATTTACAGACCAGAGGTGTTTATAATGTACTGTATTGACAGACCAGAGGTGTTTATAATGTACTGTATTTACAGACCAGAGGTGTTTATAATGTACTGTATTTACAGACCAGAGGTGTTTATCATGTACTGTATTTACAGACCAGAGGTGTTTATAATGTAGCAGGTCTTGAAGCAGGTCTTGTTTATGTACAGCAACACATCAGGTGAAGCAGGTCTTGTTTATTTACAGCAACACATCAGGTGAAGCAGGTTCTTATGTACAGCAACACATCAGGTGAAGCAGGTCTTGTTTATGTACAGCAACACATCAGGTGAAGCAGGTTCTTATGTACAGCAACACATCAGGTGAAGCAGGTTCTTATGTACAGCAACACATCAGGTGAAGCAGGTTCTTATGTACAACAACACATCAGGTGAAGCAGGTCTTGTTTATGTACAGCAACACATCAAGTGAAGCAGGTCTTGTTTATTTACAGCAACACAACAGGTGAAGCAGGTCTTGATATGTACAGCAACACAGCAGGTGTTGATAGCAGACACTATACATCTTCAATCAGAGATTAAACTGAATAACAGAGAAAACAATAAAATACTGATCTGCCCAGACATGAAGAGAGGAGAGTTCAAGGCCCAGACATGAAGGGGAGTTCAAGGCCCAGACATGGAGAGGAGAGTTCAAGGCCCAGACATGAAGGAGAGTTCAAGGTCCAGACATGAAGGGAAGGAGAGTTCAAGGCCCAGATATGAAGGGAAGGAGAGTTCAAGGCCCAGACATGAAGGGGAGTTCAAGGCCCAGACATGGAGAGGAGAGTTCAAGGCCCAGACATGAAGGAGAGTTCAAGGTCCAGACATGAAGGGAAGGAGAGTTCAAGGTCCAGACATGAAGGGAAGGAGAGTTCAAGGCCCAGACATGAAGGGAAGGAGAGTTCAAGGCCCAGACATGAAGGGGGAGGAGAGTTCAAGGTCCAGACATGAAGGAGAGTTCAAGGCCCAGACATGGAGAGGAGAGTTCAAGGCCCAGACATGAAGGAGAGTTCAAGGTCCAGACATGAAGGGAAGGAGAGTTCAAGGTCCAGACATGAAGGGAAGGAGAGTTCAAGGCCCAGACATGAAGGGAAGGAGAGTTCAAGGCCCAGACATGAAGGGAGGAGAGTTCAAGGCCCAGACATGAAGGGGAGTTCAAGGCCCAGACATGGAGAGGAGAGTTCAAGGTCCAGACATGAAGGAGAGTTCAAGGTCCAGACATGAAGGGAAGGAGAGTTCAAGGTCCAGACATGAAGGGAAGGAGAGTTCAAGGCCCAGACATGAAGAGAAGGAGAGTTCAAGGTCCAGACATGAAGGAAGGAGAGTTCAAGGCCCAGACATGAAGGGGAGGAGAGTTCAAGGTCCAGACATGAAGGAGAGTTCAAGACCCAGACATGAAGGGGAGTTCAAGGCCCAGATATGAAGGGAAGGAGAGTTCAAGGCCCAGACATGAAGAGAGGAGAGTTCAAGGCCCAGACATGAAGGGAAGGAGAGTTCAAGACCCAGACATGAAGAGAGGAGAGTTCAAGGCCCAGACATGAAGGGAAGGAGAGTTCAAGGCCCAGACGTGAAGGGAAGGAGAGTTCAAGGCCCAGACGTGAAGGGAAGGAGAGTTCAAGGCCCAGATATGAAGGGAAGGAGAGTTCAAGGCCCAGACGTGAAGGAAGGAGAGTTCAAGGCCCAGACGTGAAGGGAAGGGGAGTTCAAGGCCCAGACATGAAAGGGAGTTCAAGGTCCAGACATGAAGGGGAGTTCAAGGTCCAGACATGAAGGGAGTTCAAGGCCCAGACATGAAGGGGAGTTCAAGGCCCAGACATGAAGGGGAGTTCAAGGCCCAGACATGAAGGGGAGTTCAAGGACCAGACATGAAGGGGAGTTCAAGGCCCAGACATGAAGGGGAGTTCAAGGCCCAGACATGAAGGGGAGTTCAAGGCCCAGATATGAAGGGGAGGAGAGTTCAAGGCCCAGACATGAAGGGGAGTTCAAGGCCCAGACATGAAGGGGAGTTCAAGGCCCAGACGTGAAGAGAAGGAGAGTTCAAGACCCATATATGAAGGAGAGTTCAAGGCCCAGACATGAAGGAGAGTTCAAGGCCCAGACATGAAGGAGAGTTCAAGGCCCAGACATGAAGGAGAGTTCAAGGTCCAGACATGAAGGAGAGTTCAAGGCCCAGACATGAAGGGGAGTTCAAGGCCCAGACATGAAGGAGAGTTCAAGACCCAGATATGAAGGGGAGAGGAGAGTTCAAGGCCCAGACATGAAGGGAAGGAGAGTTCAAGACCCAGACATGAAGGGAAGGAGAGTTCAAGACCCAGACATGAAGGGAAGGAGAGTTCAAGACCCAGACATGAAGAGAAGGAGAGTTCAAGACCCAGACATGAAGGGAAGGAGAGTTCAAGGCCCAGACATGAAGGGGAGTTCAAGGCCCAGATATGAAGGGGAGTTCAAGACCCAGACATGAAGGGGAGTTCAAGGCCCAGACATGAAGGGAAGGAGAGTTCAAGGCCCAGACATGAAGGGGAGGAGAGTTCAAGACCCAGATATGAAGGGGAGTTCAAGGCCCAGACATGAAGGGAAGGAGAGTTCAAGACCCAGATATGAAGGGAAGGAGAGTTCCAGTAGTCTCCGCAAAGAGGACAGTAACCTCCGTAAAGAGGACAGTAAACCCCGTAAAGAGGACAGTACTCTCCGTAAAGAGGACAGTAGACTCTGTAAAGAGAACAGTAGCCTCTGTAAAGAGAACAGTAGCCTCCGTAAAGAGGACAGTAACCTCCGTAAAGAGGACAGTATCCTCCGTAAAGAGGACAGTAACCTCTGTAAAGAGGACAGTAACCTCCGTAAAAAGGACAGTAACCTCCGTAAAGAGGACAGTAACCTCCGTAAAGAGGACAGTAACCTCCGTAAAGAGGACAGTATCCTCCGTAAAGAGGACAGTAACCTCTGTAAAGAGGACAGTAACCTCCGTAAAGAGGACAGTAACCTCCGTAAAGAGGACAGTAACCTCCGTAAAGAGGACAGTAACCTCCGTAAAGAGGACAGTAACCTCCGTAAAGAGGACAGTAACCTCTGTAAAGAGGACAGTAGTCCCCGTAAAGAGGACAGTAGACTCTGTAAAGAGGACAGTAGTCTCCGTGAAGAGGAAAGGTCACTCCGTAAAGAGGACAGTAACCCCCGTAAAGAGGACAGTAGACTCTGTAAAGAGAACAGTAACCCCTGTAAAGAGGACAGTAACCTCCGTAAAGAGGACAGTAACCTCCGTAAAGAGGACAGTAACCTCCGTAAAGAGGACAGTAACCTCTGTAAAGAGGAAAGGTATCTCCATAAAGAGGACAATAGTCTCCGTAAAGAGGAAAGGTCACTCCGTAAAGAGGACAGTAACCTCCGTAAAGAGGCCAGTAGACTCTGTAAAGAGAACAGTAACCTCTGTAAAGAGAACAGTAACCTCCTTAAAGAGAACAGTAACCTCCGTAAAGAGGACATTAACCTCTGTAAAGAGGACAGTAGTCTCCGTAAAGAGGACAGTAACCCCTGTAAAGAGGACAGTAGCCTCTGTAAAGAGGACAGTAGTCTCCGTAAAGAGGACAGTAACCTCTGTAAAGAGGACAGTAGTCTCCGTAAAGAGGACAGTAACCTCTGTAAAGAGGAATGGTCACTCCGTAAAGAGGACAGTAACCCCCGTAAAGAGGACAGTAGACTCTGTAAAGAGGACAGTAGTCTCCGTAAAGAGGACAGTAGTCTCTGTGAAGAGGACAGTAGTCTCCGTAAAGAGGACAGTAACCTCCGTAAAGAGGACAGTAACCTCTGTAAAGAGGACAGTAGTCTCCGTAAAGAGGACAGTAACCTCCGTAAAGAGGACAGTAACCTCTGTAAAGAGGACAGTAGTCTCCGTAAAGAGGACAGTAACCTCTGTAAAGAGGAAAGGTATCTCCATAAAGAGGACAGTAGTCTCCGTAAAGAGGAAAGGTCACTCCGTAAAGACGACTGTAACCTCTGTAAAGAGGACAGTAACCTCTGTAAAGAGGACAGTAGTCTCCGTAAAGAGGACAGTAACCTCTGTAAAGAGGAAAGGTACCTCCATAAAGAGGACAGTAGTCTCCGTAAAGAGGAAAGGTCACTCCGTAAAGAGGACAGTAACCTCTGTAAAGAGGAAAGGTCACTCCGTAAAGAGGACAGTAACCTCTGTAAAGAGGAAAGGTATCTCCATAAAGAGGACAGTAGTCTCCGTAAAGAGGACAGTAACCTCTGTAAAGAGGAAAGATCACTCCGTAAAGAGGACAGTAACCTCTGTAAAGAGGAAAGGTATCTCCGTAAAGAGGACAGTAACCATCAAGGGTAAATTACCTTCAAGAGTTAAGTGTAATGCGCTTCTCGACAATGCCTTTGTTGAGGGAGGGGCTGGGTGGGGAGGGGCTTGGCTGGGTGGGGAGGGGTTTGGCGGGTTGGGGAGGGGCTTGGCTGGGTGGGGAGGGGCTTGGCTGGGTGGGGAGGGGCTTGGCGGGGTGGGAGGGGCTGGGTGGGGAGGGGAGGTGCTTGGCTGGGTGGGGAGGGGCTTGGCTGGGTGGGGAGGGGCTGGGTGGGGAGGGGCTTGGCGGGGTGGGGAGGGGCTTGTTCTCTGAGTGAGTGGCCGGGATTCAATCAAAGAACACACATTCACATCCCCATCTCTCCATCCCCCTGCAGTGTCTCAGACTGCTTCCGTAGAGCATGGTAGTATTAAGCTGCCTCTCCAGATCGTGTCTTCCTCCCCATCTCCTTCCTTGATGCTCGGTACAGTTTGATACTGAGACTGGGCAGATCGTACAGTTCATCCAGATGGAACCTGGTCTGGAACCGTTCTACGAACTGGTTCTCTCTGTCCAGACGGAACCTCATGGCCCAGAGGATCTCTGTCCCGTCCTGACACAGGTGATCGAAGGTGTCCAAGAGCTCCGCCAGGTAGGGGTGGCAGTACACCACATCGGCAGCGAACACGTAGTCGTAGTGACAGGCAGCCCGAGGAAGTGTTGTTCCAGCTCCTTCCCCAGGACAGCTCAGTGACACGAGGAGCGTGTCTACAGGAACCCCTGGTGTTACGCAGGACGTTATACTGCAAGTTACTCAGCACCTCCGGAAGGTCTGTGGACGTCACCTTGGCACCTAGGGAAAAAACACCAGTTACCAAACAGGAAGGAGATGTCTGTCCTCTGAAGAGGGCGGTTTCACCGGACCAGACGTGCTACCTGTCCCAGACCTGCTGTTTTCAACTCTCTAGAGACAGCAGGAGCGGTAGAGATCCTCTCAATGATCGGCTATGAAAAGCCAACTGACATTTACTCATGAGGTGCTGACCTGTTGCACCCTCTACAACCACTGTAATTATTACTATTTGACCCTGCTGGTCATCTATGAACATTTGAACATCTTGGACATGTTCTGTTATAATCTCCACCCGGTACAGCCAGAAGAGGACTGGCCACCCCACATAGCCTGGTTCCTCTCTAGATTTCTTCCTAGGTTCTGGCCTTTCTAGGGAGTTTTTCCTAGCCACCGTGCTTCTACACCTGCATTGCTTGATGTTTGGGGTTTTAGGCTGGGTTTCTGGAGAGCACTTTGAGATATCAGCTGATCTACGTAGGGCTTTATAAATACATTTGATTGATTGATTGGATGGGCCCGAAAAACTAAAACAACAAAAACACACGAACAAGGAGGGACCCCCCAGGACAGCTCAGTGATACGAGGAGGGTGTCTGGGACCCCCCAGGACAGCTCAGTGATACGAGGAGGGTGTCTGGGACCCCCCAGGACAGCTCAGTGATACGAGGAGGGTGTCTGGGACCCCCAGGACAGCTCAGTGATACGAGGAGGGTGTCTGGGACCCCCTAGGACAGCTCAGTGATACGAGGAGGGTGTCTGGGACCCCCCAGGACAGCTCAGTGATACGAGGAGGGTGTCTGGGACCCCCCAGGACAGCTCAGTGATACGAGGAGGGTGTCTGGGACCCCCTAGGACAGCTCAGTGATACGAGGAGGGTGTCTGGGACCCCCCAGGACAGCTCAGTGATACGAGGAGGGTGTCTGGGGCCCCCAGGACAGCTCAGTGATACGTGGCGTGTGTCTGGGACCCCCCAGGACAGCTCAGTGATACGAGGCGTGTGTCTGGGACCCCCCATGGACAGCTCAGTGATACGAGGAGGGTGTCTGGGACCCCCCAGGACAGCTCAGTGATACGAGGCGTGTGTCTGGGACCCCCAGGACAGCTCAGTGATACGTGGCGTGTGTCTGGGACCCCCCAGGACAGCTCAGTGATACGAGGCGTGTGTCTGGGACCCCTCAGGACAGCTCAGTGATACGAGGAGGGTGTCTGGGACCCCCTAGGACAGCTCAGTGATACGAGGAGGGTGTCTGGGACCCCCCAGGACAGCTCAGTGATACGAGGAGGGTGTCTGGGACCCCCCAGGACAGCTCAGTGATACGAGGAGGGTGTCTGGGACCCCCCAGGACAGGTCAGTGATACGAGGAGGGTGTCTGGGGCCCCCCAGGACAGCTCAGTGATACGAGGAGGGTGTCTGGGACCCCCCAGGACAGCTCAGTGATACGAGGAGGGTGTCTGGGGCCCCCAGGACAGCTCAGTGATACGTGGCGTGTGTCTGGGACCCCCCAGGACAGCTCAGTGATACGAGGCGTGTGTCTGGGACCCCCCAGGACAGCTCAGTGATACGAGGAGGGTGTCTGGGACCCCCCAGGACAGCTCAGTGATACGAGGCGTGTGTCTGGGGCCCCCAGGACAGCTCAGTGATACGTGGCGTGTGTCTGGGACCCCCCAGGACAGCTCAGTGATACGAGGCGTGTGTCTGGGACCCCTCAGGACAGCTCAGTGATACGAGGAGGGTGTCTGGGACCCCCCAGGACAGCTCAGTGATACGAGGAGGGTGTCTGGGACCCCCAGGACAGCTCAGTGATACGAGGAGGGTGTCTGGGACCCCCCAGGACAGCTCAGTGATACGAGGAGGGTGTCTGGGACCCCCTAGGACAGCTCAGTGATACGAGGAGGGTGTCTGGGACCCCCCAGGACAGCTCAGTGATACGAGGAGGGTGTCTGGGGCCCCCAGGACAGCTCAGTGATACGAGGAGGGTGTCTGGGGCCCCCCAGGACAGCTCAGTGATACGAGGAGGGTGTCTGGGACCCCCCAGGACAGCTCAGTGATACGAGGAGGGTGTCTGGGGCCCCCAGGACAGCTCAGTGATACGTGGCGTGTGTCTGGGACCCCCCAGGACAGCTCAGTGATACGAGGCGTGTGTCTGGGACCCCCCAGGACAGCTCAGTGATACGAGGAGGGTGTCTGGGACCCCCCAGGACAGCTCAGTGATACGAGGCGTGTGTCTGGGGCCCCCAGGACAGCTCAGTGATACGTGGCGTGTGTCTGGGACCCCCCAGGACAGCTCAGTGATACGAGGCGTGTGTCTGGGACCCCTCAGGACAGCTCAGTGATACGAGGAGGGTGTCTGGGACCCCCCAGGACAGCTCAGTGATACGAGGAGGGTGTCTGGGACCCCCCAGGACAGCTCAGTGATACGAGGAGGGTGTCTGGGACCCCCCAGGACAGCTCAGTGATACGAGGAGGGTGTCTGGGACCCCTAGGACAGCTCAGTGATACGAGGAGGGTGTCTGGGACCCCCAGGACAGCTCAGTGATACGAGGAGGGTGTCTGGGGCCCCCAGGACAGCTCAGTGATACGAGGAGGGTGTCTGGGGCCCCCCAGGACAGCTCAGTGATACGAGGACGGTGTCTGGGACCCCCCAGGACAGCTCAGTGATACGAGGAGGGTGTCTGGGGCCCCCAGGACAGCTCAGTGATACGTGGCGTGTGTCTGGGACCCCCCAGGACAGCTCAGTGATACGAGGCGTGTGTCTGGGACCCCCCAGGACAGCTCAGTGATACGAGGAGGGTGTCTGGGACCCCCCAGGACAGCTCAGTGATACGAGGCGTGTGTCTGGGGCCCCCAGGACAGCTCAGTGATACGTGGCGTGTGTCTGGGACCCCCCAGGACAGCTCAGTGATACGAGGCGTGTGTCTAGGACCCCTCAGGACAGCTCAGTGATACGAGGAGGGTGTCTGGGACCCCCCAGGACAGCTCAGTGATACGAGGAGGGTGTCTGGGACCCCCCAGGACAGCTCAGTGATACGAGGAGGGTGTCTGGGACCCCCCAGGACAGCTCAGTGATACGAGGAGGGTGTCTGGGACCCCCTAGGACAGCTCAGTGATACGAGGAGGGTGTCTGGGACCCCCAGGACAGCTCAGTGATACGAGGAGGGTGTCTGGGGCCCCAGGACAGCTCAGTGATACGTGGCGTGTGTCTGGGACCCCCCAGGACAGCTCAGTGATACGAGGCGTGTGTCTGGGACCCCCCATGGACAGCTCAGTGATACGAGGAGGGTGTCTGGGACCCCCCAGGACAGCTCAGTGATACGAGGCGTGTGTCTGGGACCCCCAGGACAGCTCAGTGATACGTGGCGTGTGTCTGGGACCCCCAGGACAGCTCAGTGATACGAGGCGTGTGTCTGGGACCCCTCCAGGACAGCTCAGTGATACGAGGAGGGTGTCTGGGACCCCCTAGGACAGCTCAGTGATACGAGGAGGGTGTCTGGGACCCCCCAGGACAGCTCAGTGATACGAGGAGGGTGTCTGGGACCCCCCAGGACAGCTCAGTGATACCAGGAGGGTGTCTGGGACCCCCCAGGACAGCTCAGTGATACGAGGCGTGTGTCTGGGGCCCCCAGGACAGCTCAGTGATACGTGGCGTGTGTCTGGGACCCCCCAGGACAGCTCAGTGATACGAGGCGTGTGTCTGGGACCCCTCAGGACAGCTCAGTGATACGAGGAGGGTGTCTGGGACCCCCCAGGACAGCTCAGTGATACGAGGAGGGTGTCTGGGACCCCCCAGGACAGCTCAGTGATACGAGGAGGGTGTCTGGGACCCCCCAGGACAGCTCAGTGATACGAGGAGGGTGTCTGGGACCCCCTAGGACAGCTCAGTGATACGAGGAGGGTGTCTGGGACCCCCCAGGACAGCTCAGTGATACGAGGAGGGTGTCTGGGGCCCCCAGGACAGCTCAGTGATACGAGGAGGGTGTCTGGGGCCCCCCAGGACAGCTCAGTGATACGAGGACGGTGTCTGGGACCCCCCAGGACAGCTCAGTGATACGAGGAGGGTGTCTGGGGCCCCCAGGACAGCTCAGTGATACGTGGCGTGTGTCTGGGACCCCCCAGGACAGCTCAGTGATACGAGGCGTGTGTCTGGGACCCCCCAGGACAGCTCAGTGATACGAGGAGGGTGTCTGGGACCCCCCAGGACAGCTCAGTGATACGAGGCGTGTGTCTGGGGCCCCCAGGACAGCTCAGTGATACGTGGCGTGTGTCTGGGACCCCCCAGGACAGCTCAGTGATACGAGGCGTGTGTCTAGGACCCCTCAGGACAGCTCAGTGATACGAGGAGGGTGTCTGGGACCCCCCAGGACAGCTCAGTGATACGAGGAGGGTGTCTGGGACCCCCCAGGACAGCTCAGTGATACGAGGAGGGTGTCTGGGACCCCCCAGGACAGCTCAGTGATACGAGGAGGGTGTCTGGGACCCCCTAGGACAGCTCAGTGATACGAGGAGGGTGTCTGGGACCCCCCAGGACAGCTCAGTGATACGAGGAGGGTGTCTGGGGCCCCCAGGACAGCTCAGTGATACGTGGCGTGTGTCTGGGACCCCCCAGGACAGCTCAGTGATACGAGGCGTGTGTCTGGGACCCCCCATGGACAGCTCAGTGATACGAGGAGGGTGTCTGGGACCCCCCAGGACAGCTCAGTGATACGAGGCGTGTGTCTGGGACCCCCAGGACAGCTCAGTGATACGTGGCGTGTGTCTGGGACCCCCCAGGACAGCTCAGTGATACGAGGCGTGTGTCTGGGACCCCTCAGGACAGCTCAGTGATACGAGGAGGGTGTCTGGGACCCCCTAGGACAGCTCAGTGATACGAGGAGGGTGTCTGGGACCCCCCAGGACAGCTCAGTGATACGAGGAGGGTGTCTGGGACCCCCCAGGACAGCTCAGTGATACCAGGAGGGTGTCTGGGACCCCCCAGGACAGGTCAGTGATACGAGGAGGGTGTCTGGGGCCCCCCAGGACAGCTCAGTGATACGAGGAGGGTGTCTGGGACCCCCCAGGACAGCTCAGTGATACGAGGAGGGTGTCTGGGGCCCCCAGGACAGCTCAGTGATACGTGGCGTGTGTCTGGGACCCCCCAGGACAGCTCAGTGATACGAGGCGTGTGTCTGGGACCCCCCAGGACAGCTCAGTGATACGAGGAGGGTGTCTGGGACCCCCCAGGACAGCTCAGTGATACGAGGCGTGTGTCTGGGGCCCCCAGGACAGCTCAGTGATACGTGGCGTGTGTCTGGGACCCCCCAGGACAGCTCAGTGATACGAGGCGTGTGTCTGGGACCCCCCAGGACAGCTCAGTGATACGAGGAGGGTGTCTGGGACCCCCTAGGACAGCTCAGTGATACGTGGCGTGTGTCTGGGACCCCCCAGGACAGCTCAGTGATACGAGGAGGGTGTCTGGGACCCCCCAGGACAGCTCAGTGATACGAGGAGGGTGTCTGGGACCCCCCAGGACAGCTCAGTGATACGAGGATGGTGTCTGGGACCCCCCAGGACAGCTCAGTGATACGAGGAGGGTGTCTGGGACCCCCCAGGACAGCTCAGTGATACGAGGAGGGTGTCTGGGACCCCCCAGGACAGGTCAGTGATACGAGGAGGGTGTCTGGGGCCCCCCAGGACAGCTCAGTGTTACGAGGAGGGTGTCTGGGACCCCCCAGGACAGCTCAGTGATACGAGGAGGGTGTCTGGGACCCCCCAGGACAGCTCAGTGATACGAGGAGGGTGTCTGGGACCCCCCAGGACAGCTCAGTGATACGAGGAGGGTGTCTGGGACCCCCCAGGACAGCTCAGTGATACGAGGAGGGTGTCTGGTGTCTGACCACCCATGAGACTTTGTAAATACAAGATTGTCTCACCTAGAAGGCTTGTAACTATGGAGACCAGACCGGTCCCGGCGCCCAGCTCGATGACGTTCTTGTCCAGCAGGTTGTACGTGTCACGGTGCGTATCCAGGAAGTAACACAGCACTATGGCCTGATGGGAAATAAACACAATGCAATGTGAACTAACAGGACTTTTATAAAAATTAAGTTGATGGATGAAGATGTACATGGTGAGGAAAAAAGTGGAATTTAAAAGTAATGATTGTGATGAAGATTAGTGTAAGGGTAGTGTTAGTGAGGATGATGAAGGTGACCATAAGGGTAGTGTTAGTGAGGATGATGAAGGTGACCATAAGGGTAGTGTTAATGAGGATGATGAAGGTGAGCGGTAGGGTAGTGTTAGTGAGGATGATGAAGGTCCTTCTGTAGCTCAGTTGGTAGAGCATGGCGCTTGTAACGCCAGGGTAGTGGGTTCGATCCCCGGGACCACCCATACGTAGAATGTATGCACACATGACTGTAAGTCGCTTTGGATAAAAGCGTCTGCTAAATGGCATATATTATTATTTATATTATTATATTATTATATATATTATTATTATTATTATTATATTATTATTATATTATAAGGGTAGTGTTAATGAGGATGATGAAGGTGAGCGGTAGGGTAGTGTTAGTGAGGATGATGAAGGTGACCATAAGGCTAGTGTTAATGATGATGATGAAGGTGACCATAAGGCTAGTGTTAGTGAGGATGATGAAGGTGACCATAAGGGTAGTGTTAGTGAGGATGATGAAGGTGACCATAAGGGTAGTGTTAGTGAGGATGATTAAGGTGACCATAAGGGTAGTGTTAGTGAAGATGATGAAAGTGAGTGGTAGGGTAGTGTTAGTGAGGATGATGAAGGTGAGCGGTAGGGTAGTGTTAGTGAGGATGATGAAGAGACCATAAGGGTAGTGTTAGTGAGGATGATGAAGGTGACCATAAGGGTAGTGTTAGTGAGGATGATGAAGGTGACCATAAGGGTAGTGTTAGTGAGGATGATGAAGGTGACCATAAGGGTAGTGTTGGTGAAGATGATGAAGGTGACCATAAAGGTAGTGTTGGTGAAGATGATGAAGGTGACCATAAAGGTAGTGTTGGTGAAGATGATGAAGGTGACCATAAGGGTAGTGTTGGTGAAGATGATGAAAGTGAGTGGTAGGGTAGTGTTGGTGAGGATGATGAAGGTGACCATAAGGGTAGTGTTGGTGAAGATGATGAAGGTGACCATAAGGGTAGTGTTAGTGAAGATGATGAAGGTGACCATAAGGGTAGTGTTAGTGAGGATGATGAAGGTGAGTGGTAGGGTAGTGTTGGTGAAGATGATGAAAGTGAGTGGTAGGGTAGTGTTAGTGAGGATGATGAAGGTGACCATAAGGGTAGTGTTAGTGAGGATGATGAAGGTGAGTGGTAGGGTAGTGTTGGTGAGGATGATGAAGGTGAGTGGTAGGGTAGTGTTAGTGAGGATGATGAAGGTGACCATAAGGGTAGTGTTAGTGAGGATGATGAAGGTGAGCGGTAGGGTAGTGTTAGTGAGGATGATGAAGGTGAGTGGTAGGGTAGTGTTAGTGAGGATGATGAAGGTGAGTGGTAGGGTAGTGTTAGTGAGGATGATGAAGGTGAGTGGTAGGGTAGTGTTAGTGAGGATGATGAAGGTGAGCGGTAGGGTAGTGTTAGTGAGGATGATGAAGGTGAGTGGTAGGGTAGTGTTAGTGAGGATGATGAAGGTGAGTGGTAGGGTAGTGTTAGTGAGGATGATGAAGGTGAGTGAAGGGTAGTGTTAGTGAGGATGATGAAGGTGACCATAAGGGTAGTGTTAGTGAGGATGATGAAGGTGAGTGGTAGTGTTAGTGAGGATGATGAAGGTGAGTGGTAGTGTTAGTGAGGATGACGAAGGTGAGTGGTAGGGTAGTGTTAGTGAGGATGATGAAGGTGACCATAAGGGTAGTGTTAGTGAGGATGATGAAGGTGACCATAAGGGTAGTGTTAGTGAGGATGACGAAGGTGAGTGGTAGGGTAGTGTTAGTGAGGATGATGAAGGTGACCATAAGGGTAGTGTTAGTGAGGATGATGAAGGTGACCATAAGGGTAGTGTTAGTGAGGATGATGAAGGTGACCATAAGGGTAGTGTTAGTGAGGATGACGAAGGTGAGTGGTAGGGTAGTGTTAGTGAGGATGATGAAGGTGAGCGGTAGGGTAGTGTTAGTGAGGATGATGAAGGTGACCATAAGGGTAGTGTTAGTGAGGATGATGAAGGTGACCATAAGGGTAGTGGTGGTGAAGATGATGAAGGTGACCATAAGGGTAGTGTTAGTGAAGATTATGAAAGTGAGTGGTAGGGTAGTGTTAGTGAGGATGATGAAGGTGACCATAAGGGTAGTGTTTAGTGAGGATGATGAAGGTGACCATAAGGGTAGTGTTAGTGAGGATGATGAAGGTGAGCGGTAGGGTAGTGTTAGTGAGGATGATGAAGGTGAGTGAAGGGTAGTGTTAGTGAGGATGATGAAGGTGAGTGGTAGTGTTAGTGAGGATGATGAAGGTGACCATAAGGGTAGTGTTAGTGAGGATGATGAAGGTGACCATAAGGATAGTGTTCGTGAGGATGATGAAGGTGACCATAAGGGTAGTGTTAATGAGGGTGATGAAGATGAAACTTAGCGTAAGGGTAGTGTTAGTGAGGATGATGAAGGTGAGCGGTAGGGTAGTGAGGATGATGAAGGTGAGTGTAAGGGTAGTGTTAGTGAGGATGATGAAGGTGAGCATAAGGGTAGTGTTAGTGAGGATGATGAAGGTACCCCTAAGGGTAGTGTTAGTGAGGATGATGAAGGTGAGCGGTAGGGTAGTGTTAGTGAGGATGATGAAGGTGAGTGGTAGTGTTAGTGAGGATGATGAAGGTGAGCGTAGAGGTAGCGTTCGTGAGGATGATGAAGGTGGGCGTAGAGGTAGCGTTCGTGAGGATGATGAAGGTGGGCATAGAGGTAGTGTTAGTGAGGTTGATGAAGGTGAGCATAAGGGTAGTGTTAGTGTGGATGATGAAGGTGACCATAAGGGTAGTGTTAGTGAGGATGATGAAGGTGGGCGGAAGGCGCTTGTTGTACCGAGGGCCACATCACAGCGCCGTAGAGGTCATGTGACTCCTTGATCTTGATCTGATGGTCAGCGAAGGTGTATCCCTCCCAGGCTTCCATGGTGATCAGAGACTGGATGATCCTCCTGGACATGATGGCAGCTGCCAGCTCAGCATCCACATCCACACCTGGCAACACAATTAAATCATATTTATTCTATGTAGGACACGTGAAATGGAACTATTTCCCATCATCCTCTCTCTCACGGGCGGCAGGGTAGCCTAGTGGTTAGAGCGTTGGGCTAGTAACCGGAAGGTTGCAAGTTCAAATCCCCGAGCTAACAAGGTACAACTCTGTCATTCTGCCCCTGAACAGGGCGTGTTTGAAAAATAAGAATTTGTTCTTAACTGACTTGCCAAGTAAAATAAAAGTATATATTTCTTAAAGTACAGTCTCAGGTTGTAGACGTATCCCATCATCCTCTCTCTCAGTACAGTCTCACGTTGTAGACGTATCCCATCATCCTCTCTCTCAGTACAGTCTCAGGTTGTAGACGTATCCCATCATCCTCTCTCTCAGTACAGTCTCACGTTGTAGACGTATCCCATCATCCTCTCTCTCAGTACAGTCTCAGGTTGTAGACGTATCCCATCATCCTCTCAGTACAGTCTCAGGTTGTCCTCTCAGTACAGTCTCAGGTTGTCCTCTCAGTACAGTCTCAGGTTGTCCTCTCAGTACAGTCTCAGGTTGTCCTCTCAGTACAGTCTCAGGTTGTAGACGTATCCCATCATCCTCTCTCTCTCAGTACAGTCTCAGGTTGTAGGCGTATCCCATCATCCTCTCTCTCAGTACAGTCTCAGGTTGTTGGCGTATCCCATCATCCTCTCTCTCAGTACAGTCTCAGGTTGTAGACGTATCCCATCATCCTCTCTCTCAGTACAGTCTCAGGTTGTCCTCTCAGTACAGTCTCAGGTTGTAGACGTATCCCATCATCCTCTCTCTCTCAGTACAGTCTCAGGTTGTAGACGTATCCCATCATCCTCTCTCTCAGTACAGTCTCAGGTTGTCCTCTCAGTACAGTCTCAGGTTGTAGACGTATCCCATCATCCTCTCTCTCAGTACAGTCTCAGGTTGTTGAGGTATCCCATCATCCTCTCTCTCAGTACAGTCTCAGGTTGTAGACGTATCCCATCATCCTCTCTCTCAGTACAGTCTCAGGTTGTTGTCGTATCCCATCATCCTCTCTCTATCAGGACAGTCTCAGGTTGTTGAGGTATCCCATCATCCTCTCTCTCAGTACAGTCTCAGGTTGTTGTCGTATCCCATCATCCTCTCTCTATCAGGACAGTCTCAGGTTGTTGAGGTATCCCATCATCCTCTCTCTCAGTACAGTCTCAGGTTGTAGACGTATCCCATCATCCTCTCTCTCAGTACAGTCTCAGGTTGTAGACGTATCCCATCATCCTCTCTCTCAGTACAGTCTCAGGTTGTAGACGTATCCCATCATCATCCTCTCAGTACAGTCTCAGGTTGTAGACGTATCCCATCATCCTCTCTCTCAGTACAGTCTCAGGTTGTCCTCTCAGTACAGTCTCAGGTTGTAGGCGTATCCCATCATCCTCTCTCTCAGTACAGTCTCAGGTTGTTGGCGTATCCCATCATCCTCTCAGTACAGTCTCAGGTTGTAGACGTATCCCATCATCCTCTCTCTCAGTACAGTCTCAGGTTGTTGACGTATCCCATCATCCTCTCTCTCAGTACAGTCTCAGGTTGTTGAGGTATCCCATCATCCTCTCTCTCAGTACAGTCTCAGGTTGTTGGCGTATCCCATCATCCTCTCAGTACAGTCTCAGGTTGTAGACGTATCCCATCATCCTCTCTCTCAGTACAGTCTCAGGTTGTAGGCGTATCCCATCATCCTCTCTCTCAGTACAGTCTCAGGTTGTTGACGTATCCCATCATCCTCTCAGTACAGTCTCAGGTTGTAGACGTATCCCATCATCCTCTCTCTCAGTACAGTCTCAGGTTGTTGTCGTATCCCATCATCCTCTCTCTCAGTACAGTCTCAGGTTGTAGACGTATCCCATCATCCTCTCTCTCAGTACAGTCTCAGGTTGTTGTCGTATCCCATCATCCTCTCTCTCAGTACAGTCTCAGGTTGTAGACGTATCCCATCATCCTCTCTCTCTCAGTACAGTCTCAGGTTGTTGGCGTATCCCATCATCCTCTCTCTCAGTACAGTCTCAGGTTGTTGAGGTATCCCATCATCCTCTCTCTCAGGACAGTCTCAGGTTGTAGACGTATCCCATCATCCTCTCAGTACAGTCTCAGGTTGTTGAGGTATCCCATCATCTCTCTCTCAGTACAGTCTCAGGTTGTTGACGTATCCCATCATCCTCTCTCTCAGTACAGTCTCAGGTTGTAGACGTATCCCATCATCCTCTCTCTCAGTACAGTCTCAGGTTGTAGACGTATCCCATCATCCTCTCTCTCAGTACAGTCTCAGGTTGTCCTCTCAGTACAGTCTCAGGTTGTAGACGTATCCCATCATCCTCTCTCTCAGTACAGTCTCACGTTGTAGACGTATCCCATCATCCTCTCTCTCAGTACAGTCTCAGGTTGTAGACGTATCCCATCATCCTCTCTCTCAGTACAGTCTCAGGTTGTAGACGTATCCCATCATCCTCTCTCTCAGTACAGTCTCAGGTTGTCCTCTCAGTACAGTCTCAGGTTGTAGACGTATCCCATCATCCTCTCTCTCAGTACAGTCTCAGGTTGTAGACGTATCCCATCATCCTCTCTCTCAGTACAGTCTCAGGTTGTAGACGTATCCCATCATCCTCTCTCTCAGTACAGTCTCAGGTTGTTGACGTATCCCATCATCCTCTCTCTCAGGACAGTCTCAGGTTGTTGACGTATCCCATCATCCTCTCTCTCAGGACAGTCTCAGGTTGTAGACGTATCCCATCATCCTCTCTCTCAGGACAGTCTCAGGTTGTAGACGTATCCCATCATCCTCTCAGTACAGTCTCAGGTTGTAGACGTATCCCATCATCCTCTCTCTCTCAGTACAGTCTCAGGTTGTAGACGTATCCCATCATCCTCTCTCTCTCAGTACAGTCTCAGGTTGTAGACGTATCCCATCATCCTCTCTCTCAGTACAGTCTCAGGTTGTCCTCTCAGTACAGTCTCAGGTTGTCCTCTCAGTACAGTCTCAGGTTGTAGACGTATCCCATCATCCTCTCTCTCAGTACAGTCTCAGGTTGTAGACGTATCCCATCATCATCCTCTCAGTACAGTCTCAGGTTGTTGAGGTATCCCATCATCCTCTCTCTCAGTACAGTCTCAGGTTGTTGTCGTATCCCATCATCCTCTCTCTATCAGGACAGTCTCAGGTTGTTGAGGTATCCCATCATCCTCTCTCTCAGTACAGTCTCAGGTTGTTGTCGTATCCCATCATCCTCTCTCTATCAGGACAGTCTCAGGTTGTTGAGGTATCCCATCATCCTCTCTCTCAGTACAGTCTCAGGTTGTAGACGTATCCCATCATCCTCTCTCTCAGTACAGTCTCAGTACAGTTCAGGTTGTAGGCGTATCCCATCATCCTCTCTCTCAGTACAGTCTCAGGTTGTTGGCGTATCCCATCATCCTCTCAGTACAGTCTCAGGTTGTAGACGTATCCCATCATCCTCTCTCTCAGTACAGTCTCAGGTTGTTGACGTATCCCATCATCCTCTCTCTCAGTACAGTCTCAGGTTGTTGAGGTATCCCATCATCCTCTCTCTCAGTACAGTCTCAGGTTGTTGGCGTATCCCATCATCCTCTCAGTACAGTCTCAGGTTGTAGACGTATCCCATCATCCTCTCTCTCAGTACAGTCTCAGGTTGTAGGCGTATCCCATCATCCTCTCTCTCAGTACAGTCTCAGGTTGTTGACGTATCCCATCATCCTCTCAGTACAGTCTCAGGTTGTAGACGTATCCCATCATCCTCTCTCTCAGTACAGTCTCAGGTTGTTGTCGTATCCCATCATCTCTCTCTCAGTACAGTCTCAGGTTGTAGACGTATCCCATCATCCTCTCTCTCAGTACAGTCTCAGGTTGTTGTCGTATCCCATCATCCTCTCTCTCAGTACAGTCTCAGGTTGTAGACGTATCCCATCATCCTCTCTCTCTCAGTACAGTCTCAGGTTGTTGGCGTATCCCATCATCCTCTCTCTCAGTACAGTCTCAGGTTGTTGAGGTATCCCATCATCCTCTCTCTCAGTACAGTCTCAGGTTGTTGGCGTATCCCATCATCCTCTCAGTACAGTCTCAGGTTGTTGAGGTATCCCATCATCCTCTCTCTCAGTACAGTCTCAGGTTGTAGGCGTATCCCATCATCCTCTCTCTCAGTACAGTCTCAGGTTGTTGACGTATCCCATCATCCTCTCAGTACAGTCTCAGGTTGTAGACGTATCCCATCATCCTCTCTCTCAGTACAGTCTCAGGTTGTTGTCGTATCCCATCATCCTCTCTCTCAGTACAGTCTCAGGTTGTAGACGTATCCCATCATCCTCTCTCTCAGTACAGTCTCAGGTTGTTGTCGTATCCCATCATCCTCTCTCTCAGTACAGTCTCAGGTTGTAGACGTATCCCATCATCCTCTCTCTCTCAGTACAGTCTCAGGTTGTTGGCGTATCCCATCATCCTCTCTCTCAGTACAGTCTCAGGTTGTTGAGGTATCCCATCATCCTCTCTCTCAGGACAGTCTCAGGTTGTAGACGTATCCCATCATCCTCTCAGTACAGTCTCAGGTTGTTGAGGTATCCCATCATCCTCTCTCTCAGTACAGTCTCAGGTTGTTGACGTATCCCATCATCCTCTCTCTCAGTACAGTCTCAGGTTGTAGACGTATCCCATCATCCTCTCTCTCAGTACAGTCTCAGGTTGTAGACGTATCCCATCATCCTCTCTCTCAGTACAGTCTCAGGTTGTCCTCTCAGTACAGTCTCAGGTTGTAGACGTATCCCATCATCCTCTCTCTCAGTACAGTCTCACGTTGTAGACGTATCCCATCATCCTCTCTCTCAGTACAGTCTCAGGTTGTAGACGTATCCCATCATCCTCTCTCTCAGTACAGTCTCAGGTTGTAGACGTATCCCATCATCCTCTCTCTCAGTACAGTCTCAGGTTGTCCTCTCAGTACAGTCTCAGGTTGTAGACGTATCCCATCATCCTCTCTCTCAGTACAGTCTCAGGTTGTAGACGTATCCCATCATCTCTCTCTCAGTACAGTCTCAGGTTGTTGACGTATCCCATCATCCTCTCTCTCAGGACAGTCTCAGGTTGTTGACGTATCCCATCATCCTCTCTCTCAGGACAGTCTCAGGTTGTAGACGTATCCCATCATCCTCTCTCTCAGGACAGTCTCAGGTTGTAGACGTATCCCATCATCCTCTCAGTACAGTCTCAGGTTGTAGACGTATCCCATCATCCTCTCTCTCTCAGTACAGTCTCAGGTTGTAGACGTATCCCATCATCCTCTCTCTCAGTACAGTCTAAGGTTGTAGACGTATCCCATCATCCTCTCAGTACAGTCTCAGGTTGTAGACGTATCCCATCATCCTCTCTCTCTCAGTACAGTCTCAGGTTGTAGACGTATCCCATCATCCTCTCTCTCAGTACAGTCTCAGGTTGTAGACGTATCCCATCATCCTCTCTCTCAGTACAGTCTCAGGTTGTTGACGTATCCCATCATCCTCTCTCTCAGTACAGTCTCAGGTTGTTGAGGTATCCCATCATCCTCTCTCTCAGTACAGTCTCAGGTTGTTGAGGTATCCCATCATCCTCTCTCTCAGTACAGTCTCAGGTTGTTGGCGTATCCCATCATCCTCTCAGTACAGTCTCAGGTTGTAGACGTATCCCATCATCCTCTCTCTCAGTACAGTCTCAGGTTGTCCTCTCAGTACAGTCTCAGGTTGTAGACGTATCCCATCATCCTCTCTCTCAGTACAGTCTCAGGTTGTAGACGTATCCCATCATCCTCTCTCTCAGTACAGTCTCAGGTTGTAGACGTATCCCATCATCCTCTCTCTCAGTACAGTCTCAGGTTGTCCTCTCAGTACAGTCTCAGGTTGTAGACGTATCCCATCATCCTCTCTCTCAGTACAGTCTCAGGTTGTAGACGTATCCCATCCTCTCTCTCAGTACAGTCTCAGGTTGTAGACGTATCCCATCATCCTCTCTCTCAGTACAGTCTCAGGTTGTAGACGTATCCCATCATCCTCTCAGTACAGTCTCAGGTTGTAGACGTATCCCATCATCCTCTCTCTCTCAGTACAGTCTCAGGTTGTAGACGTATCCCATCATCCTCTCTCTCTCAGTACAGTCTCAGGTTGTAGACGTATCCCATCATCCTCTCTCTCAGTACAGTCTCAGGTTGTAGACGTATCCCATCATCCTCTCTCTCAGTACAGTCTCAGGTTGTTGACGTATCCCATCATCCTCTCTCTCAGTACAGTCTCAGGTTGTTGAGGTATCCCATCATCCTCTCTCTCAGTACAGTCTCAGGTTGTTGAGGTATCCCATCATCCTCTCTCTCAGTACAGTCTCAGGTTGTTGGCGTATCCCATCATCCTCTCAGTACAGTCTCAGGTTGTAGACGTATCCCATCATCCTCTCTCTCAGTACAGTCTCAGGTTGTCCTCTCAGTACAGTCTCAGGTTGTAGACGTATCCCATCATCCTCTCTCTCAGTACAGTCTCAGGTTGTAGACGTATCCCATCATCCTCTCTCTCAGTACAGTCTCAGGTTGTCCTCTCAGTACAGTCTCAGGTTGTAGACGTATCCCATCATCCTCTCTCTCAGTACAGTCTCAGGTTGTAGACGTATCCCATCATCCTCTCTCTCAGGACAGTCTCAGGTTGTAGACGTATCCCATCATCCTCTCTCTCAGGACAGTCTCAGGTTGTAGACGTATCCCATCATCCTCTCTCTCAGTACAGTCTCAGGTTGTAGACGTATCCCATCATCCTCTCTCTCAGGACAGTCTCAGGTTGTAGACGTATCCCATCATCCTCTCAGTACAGTCTCAGGTTGTAGACGTATCCCATCATCTCTCTCTCTCAGTACAGTCTCAGGTTGTAGACGTATCCCATCATCCTCTCTCTCTCAGTACAGTCTCAGGTTGTAGACGTATCCCATCATCCTCTCTCTCAGTACAGTCTCAGGTTGTAGACGTATCCCATCATCCTCTCTCTCAGTACAGTCTCAGGTTGTTGACGTATCCCATCATCCTCTCTCAGTACAGTCTCAGGTTGTAGACGTATCCCATCATCCTCTCTCTCAGTACAGTCTCAGGTTGTTGAGGTATCCCATCATCCTCTCTCTCAGTACAGTCTCAGGTTGTTGGCGTATCCCATCATCCTCTCAGTACAGTCTCAGGTTGTAGACGTATCCCATCATCCTCTCTCTCAGTACAGTCTCAGGTTGTCCTCTCAGTACAGTCTCAGGTTGTAGACGTATCCCATCATCCTCTCTCAGTACAGTCTCAGGTTGTAGACGTATCCCATCATCCTCTCTCTCAGTACAGTCTCAGGTTGTAGACGTATCCCATCATCCTCTCTCTCAGTACAGTCTCAGGTTGTCCTCTCAGTACAGTCTCAGGTTGTAGACGTATCCCATCATCCTCTCAGTACAGTCTCAGGTTGTAGACGTATCCCATCATCCTCTCTCTCTCAGTACAGTCTCAGGTTGTAGACGTATCCCATCATCCTCTCTCTCAGTACAGTCTCAGGTTGTAGACGTATCCCATCATCCTCTCAGTACAGTCTCAGGTTGTAGACGTATCCCATCATCCTCTCTCTCTCAGTACAGTCTCAGGTTCGTATCCCATCATCCTCTCTCTCAGTACAGTCTCAGGTTGTAGACGTATCCCATCATCCTCTCTCTCTCAGTACAGTCTCAGGTTGTTGGCGTATCCCATCATCCTCTCTCTCAGTACAGTCTCAGGTTGTTGAGGTATCCCATCATCCTCTCTCTCAGGACAGTCTCAGGTTGTAGACGTATCCCATCATCCTCTCAGTACAGTCTCAGGTTGTTGAGGTATCCCATCATCCTCTCTCTCAGTACAGTCTCAGGTTGTTGACGTATCCCATCATCCTCTCTCTCAGTACAGTCTCAGGTTGTAGACGTATCCCATCATCCTCTCTCTCAGTACAGTCTCAGGTTGTAGACGTATCCCATCATCCTCTCTCTCAGTACAGTCTCAGGTTGTCCTCTCAGTACAGTCTCAGGTTGTAGACGTATCCCATCATCCTCTCTCTCAGTACAGTCTCACGTTGTAGACGTATCCCATCATCCTCTCTCTCAGTACAGTCTCAGGTTGTAGACGTATCCCATCATCCTCTCTCTCAGTACAGTCTCAGGTTGTAGACGTATCCCATCATCCTCTCTCTCAGTACAGTCTCAGGTTGTAGACGTATCCCATCATCCTCTCTCTCAGTACAGTCTCAGGTTGTTGACGTATCCCATCATCCTCTCTCTCAGGACAGTCTCAGGTTGTTGACGTATCCCATCATCCTCTCTCTCAGGACAGTCTCAGGTTGTAGACGTATCCCATCATCCTCTCTCTCAGGACAGTCTCAGGTTGTAGACGTATCCCATCATCCTCTCAGTACAGTCTCAGGTTGTAGACGTATCCCATCATCCTCTCTCTCAGTACAGTCTCAGGTTGTAGACGTATCCCATCATCCTCTCTCTCAGTACAGTCTAAGGTTGTAGACGTATCCCATCATCCTCTCAGTACAGTCTCAGGTTGTAGACGTATCCCATCATCCTCTCTCTCTCAGTACAGTCTCAGGTTGTAGACGTATCCCATCATCCTCTCCCTCTCAGTACAGTCTCAGGTTGTAGACGTATCCCATCATCCTCTCTCTCAGTACAGTCTCAGGTTGTAGACGTATCCCATCATCCTCTCTCTCAGTACAGTCTCAGGTTGTTGACGTATCCCATCATCCTCTCTCTCAGTACAGTCTCAGGTTGTTGACGTATCCCATCATCCTCTCTCTCAGGACAGTCTCAGGTTGTAGACGTATCCCATCATCCTCTCTCTCAGGACAGTCTCAGGTTGTAGACGTATCCCATCATCCTCTCAGTACAGTCTCAGGTTGTAGACGTATCCCATCATCCTCTCTCTCTCAGTACAGTCTCAGGTTGTAGACGTATCCCATCATCCTCTCTCAGTACAGTCTAAGGTTGTAGACGTATCCCATCATCCTCTCAGTACAGTCTCAGGTTGTAGACGTATCCCATCATCCTCTCTCTCTCAGTACAGTCTCAGGTTGTAGACGTATCCCATCATCCTCTCCCTCTCAGTACAGTCTCAGGTTGTAGACGTATCCCATCATCCTCTCTCTCAGTACAGTCTCAGGTTGTAGACGTATCCCATCATCCTCTCTCTCAGTACAGTCTCAGGTTGTTGACGTATCCCATCATCCTCTCTCTCAGTACAGTCTCAGGTTGTTGAGGTATCCCATCATCCTCTCTCTCAGTACAGTCTCAGGTTGTTGAGGTATCCCATCATCCTCTCTCTCAGTACAGTCTCAGGTTGTTGGCGTATCCCATCATCCTCTCAGTACAGTCTCAGGTTGTAGACGTATCCCATCATCCTCTCTCTCAGTACAGTCTCAGGTTGTCCTCTCAGTACAGTCTCAGGTTGTAGACGTATCCCATCATCCTCTCTCTCAGTACAGTCTCAGGTTGTAGACGTATCCCATCATCCTCTCTCTCAGTACAGTCTCAGGTTGTAGACGTATCCCATCATCCTCTCTCTCAGTACAGTCTCAGGTTGTCCTCTCAGTACAGTCTCAGGTTGTAGACGTATCCCATCATCCTCTCTCTCAGTACAGTCTCAGGTTGTAGACGTATCCCATCATCCTCTCTCTCTCAGTACAGTCTCAGGTTGTAGACGTATCCCATCATCCTCTCTCTCAGTACAGTCTCAGGTTGTAGACGTATCCCATCATCCTCTCAGTACAGTCTCAGGTTGTAGACGTATCCCATCTCTCTCTCTCAGTACAGTCTCAGGTTGTAGACGTATCCCATCATCCTCTCTCTCTCAGTACAGTCTCAGGTTGTTGGCGTATCCCATCATCCTCTCTCTCAGTACAGTCTCAGGTTGTTGAGGTATCCCATCATCCTCTCTCTCAGTACAGTCTCAGGTTGTTGGCGTATCCCATCATCCTCTCAGTACAGTCTCAGGTTGTTGAGGTATCCCATCATCCTCTCTCTCAGTACAGTCTCAGGTTGTAGGCGTATCCCATCATCCTCTCTCTCAGTACAGTCTCAGGTTGTTGACGTATCCCATCATCCTCTCAGTACAGTCTCAGGTTGTAGACGTATCCCATCATCCTCTCTCTCAGTACAGTCTCAGGTTGTTGTCGTATCCCATCATCCTCTCTCTCAGTACAGTCTCAGGTTGTAGACGTATCCCATCATCTCTCTCTCAGTACAGTCTCAGGTTGTTGTCGTATCCCATCATCCTCTCTCTCAGTACAGTCTCAGGTTGTAGACGTATCCCATCATCCTCTCTCTCTCAGTACAGTCTCAGGTTGTTGGCGTATCCCATCATCCTCTCTCTCAGTACAGTCTCAGGTTGTTGAGGTATCCCATCATCCTCTCTCTCAGGACAGTCTCAGGTTGTAGACGTATCCCATCATCCTCTCAGTACAGTCTCAGGTTGTTGAGGTATCCCATCATCCTCTCTCTCAGTACAGTCTCAGGTTGTTGACGTATCCCATCATCCTCTCTCTCAGTACAGTCTCAGGTTGTAGACGTATCCCATCATCCTCTCTCTCAGTACAGTCTCAGGTTGTAGACGTATCCCATCATCCTCTCTCTCAGTACAGTCTCAGGTTGTCCTCTCAGTACAGTCTCAGGTTGTAGACGTATCCCATCATCCTCTCTCTCAGTACAGTCTCACGTTGTAGACGTATCCCATCATCCTCTCTCTCAGTACAGTCTCAGGTTGTAGACGTATCCCATCATCCTCTCTCTCAGTACAGTCTCAGGTTGTAGACGTATCCCATCATCTCTCTCTCAGTACAGTCTCAGGTTGTCCTCTCAGTACAGTCTCAGGTTGTAGACGTATCCCATCATCCTCTCTCTCAGTACAGTCTCAGGTTGTAGACGTATCCCATCATCCTCTCTCTCAGTACAGTCTCAGGTTGTTGACGTATCCCATCATCCTCTCTCTCAGGACAGTCTCAGGTTGTTGACGTATCCCATCATCCTCTCTCTCAGGACAGTCTCAGGTTGTAGACGTATCCCATCATCCTCTCTCTCAGGACAGTCTCAGGTTGTAGACGTATCCCATCATCCTCTCAGTACAGTCTCAGGTTGTAGACGTATCCCATCATCCTCTCTCTCTCAGTACAGTCTCAGGTTGTAGACGTATCCCATCATCCTCTCTCTCAGTACAGTCTAAGGTTGTAGACGTATCCCATCATCCTCTCAGTACAGTCTCAGGTTGTAGACGTATCCCATCATCCTCTCTCTCTCAGTACAGTCTCAGGTTGTAGACGTATCCCATCATCCTCTCCCTCTCAGTACAGTCTCAGGTTGTAGACGTATCCCATCATCCTCTCTCTCAGTACAGTCTCAGGTTGTAGACGTATCCCATCATCCTCTCTCTCAGTACAGTCTCAGGTTGTTGACGTATCCCATCATCCTCTCTCTCAGTACAGTCTCAGGTTGTTGAGGTATCCCATCATCCTCTCTCTCAGTACAGTCTCAGGTTGTTGAGGTATCCCATCATCCTCTCTCTCAGTACAGTCTCAGGTTGTTGGCGTATCCCATCATCCTCTCAGTACAGTCTCAGGTTGTAGACGTATCCCATCATCCTCTCTCTCAGTACAGTCTCAGGTTGTCCTCTCAGTACAGTCTCAGGTTGTAGACGTATCCCATCATCCTCTCTCTCAGTACAGTCTCAGGTTGTAGACGTATCCCATCATCCTCTCTCTCAGTACAGTCTCAGGTTGTAGACGTATCCCATCATCCTCTCTCTCAGTACAGTCTCAGGTTGTCCTCTCAGTACAGTCTCAGGTTGTAGACGTATCCCATCATCCTCTCTCTCAGTACAGTCTCAGGTTGTAGACGTATCCCATCATCCTCTCTCTCTCAGTACAGTCTCAGGTTGTAGACGTATCCCATCATCCTCTCTCTCAGTACAGTCTCAGGTTGTAGACGTATCCCATCATCCTCTCAGTACAGTCTCAGGTTGTAGACGTATCCCATCATCCTCTCTCTCTCAGTACAGTCTCAGGTTGTAGACGTATCCCATCATCCTCTCTCTCTCAGTACAGTCTCAGGTTGTTGGCGTATCCCATCATCCTCTCTCTCAGTACAGTCTCAGGTTGTTGAGGTATCCCATCATCCTCTCTCTCAGTACAGTCTCAGGTTGTTGGCGTATCCCATCATCCTCTCAGTACAGTCTCAGGTTGTTGAGGTATCCCATCATCCTCTCTCTCAGTACAGTCTCAGGTTGTAGGCGTATCCCATCATCCTCTCTCTCAGTACAGTCTCAGGTTGTTGACGTATCCCATCATCCTCTCAGTACAGTCTCAGGTTGTAGACGTATCCCATCATCCTCTCTCTCAGTACAGTCTCAGGTTGTTGTCGTATCCCATCATCCTCTCTCTCAGTACAGTCTCAGGTTGTAGACGTATCCCATCATCCTCTCTCTCAGTACAGTCTCAGGTTGTTGTCGTATCCCATCATCCTCTCTCTCAGTACAGTCTCAGGTTGTAGACGTATCCCATCATCCTCTCTCTCTCAGTACAGTCTCAGGTTGTTGGCGTATCCCATCATCCTCTCTCTCAGTACAGTCTCAGGTTGTTGAGGTATCCCATCATCCTCTCTCTCAGGACAGTCTCAGGTTGTAGACGTATCCCATCATCCTCTCAGTACAGTCTCAGGTTGTTGAGGTATCCCATCATCCTCTCTCTCAGTACAGTCTCAGGTTGTTGACGTATCCCATCATCCTCTCTCTCAGTACAGTCTCAGGTTGTAGACGTATCCCATCATCCTCTCTCTCAGTACAGTCTCAGGTTGTAGACGTATCCCATCATCCTCTCTCTCAGTACAGTCTCAGGTTGTCCTCTCAGTACAGTCTCAGGTTGTAGACGTATCCCATCATCCTCTCTCTCAGTACAGTCTCACGTTGTAGACGTATCCCATCATCTCTCTCTCAGTACAGTCTCAGGTTGTAGACGTATCCCATCATCCTCTCTCTCAGTACAGTCTCAGGTTGTAGACGTATCCCATCATCCTCTCTCTCAGTACAGTCTCAGGTTGTCCTCTCAGTACAGTCTCAGGTTGTAGACGTATCCCATCATCCTCTCTCTCAGTACAGTCTCAGGTTGTAGACGTATCCCATCATCCTCTCTCTCAGTACAGTCTCAGGTTGTTGACGTATCCCATCATCCTCTCTCTCAGGACAGTCTCAGGTTGTTGACGTATCCCATCATCCTCTCTCTCAGGACAGTCTCAGGTTGTAGACGTATCCCATCATCCTCTCTCTCAGGACAGTCTCAGGTTGTAGACGTATCCCATCATCCTCTCAGTACAGTCTCAGGTTGTAGACGTATCCCATCATCCTCTCTCTCTCAGTACAGTCTCAGGTTGTAGACGTATCCCATCATCCTCTCTCTCAGTACAGTCTAAGGTTGTAGACGTATCCCATCATCCTCTCAGTACAGTCTCAGGTTGTAGACCTATCCCATCATCCTCTCTCTCTCAGTACAGTCTCAGGTTGTAGACGTATCCCATCATCCTCTCCCTCTCAGTACAGTCTCAGGTTGTAGACGTATCCCATCATCCTCTCTCTCAGTACAGTCTCAGGTTGTAGACGTATCCCATCATCCTCTCTCTCAGTACAGTCTCAGGTTGTTGACGTATCCCATCATCCTCTCTCTCAGTACAGTCTCAGGTTGTTGAGGTATCCCATCATCCTCTCTCTCAGTACAGTCTCAGGTTGTTGAGGTATCCCATCATCCTCTCTCTCAGTACAGTCTCAGGTTGTTGGCGTATCCCATCATCCTCTCAGTACAGTCTCAGGTTGTAGACGTATCCCATCATCCTCTCTCTCAGTACAGTCTCAGGTTGTCCTCTCAGTACAGTCTCAGGTTGTAGACGTATCCCATCATCCTCTCTCTCAGTACAGTCTCAGGTTGTAGACGTATCCCATCATCCTCTCTCTCAGTACAGTCTCAGGTTGTAGACGTATCCCATCATCCTCTCTCTCAGTACAGTCTCAGGTTGTCCTCTCAGTACAGTCTCAGGTTGTAGACGTATCCCATCATCCTCTCTCTCAGTACAGTCTCAGGTTGTAGACGTATCCCATCATCCTCTCTCTCTCAGTACAGTCTCAGGTTGTAGACGTATCCCATCATCCTCTCTCTCAGTACAGTCTCAGGTTGTAGACGTATCCCATCATCCTCTCAGTACAGTCTCAGGTTGTAGACGTATCCCATCATCCTCTCTCTCTCAGTACAGTCTCAGGTTGTAGACGTATCCCATCATCTCTCTCTCTCAGTACAGTCTCAGGTTGTTGGCGTATCCCATCATCCTCTCTCTCAGTACAGTCTCAGGTTGTTGAGGTATCCCATCATCCTCTCTCTCAGTACAGTCTCAGGTTGTTGGCGTATCCCATCATCCTCTCAGTACAGTCTCAGGTTGTTGAGGTATCCCATCATCCTCTCTCTCAGTACAGTCTCAGGTTGTAGGCGTATCCCATCATCCTCTCTCTCAGTACAGTCTCAGGTTGTTGACGTATCCCATCATCCTCTCAGTACAGTCTCAGGTTGTAGACGTATCCCATCATCCTCTCTCTCAGTACAGTCTCAGGTTGTTGTCGTATCCCATCATCCTCTCTCTCAGTACAGTCTCAGGTTGTAGACGTATCCCATCATCCTCTCTCTCAGTACAGTCTCAGGTTGTTGTCGTATCCCATCATCCTCTCTCTCAGTACAGTCTCAGGTTGTAGACGTATCCCATCATCCTCTCTCTCTCAGTACAGTCTCAGGTTGTTGGCGTATCCCATCATCCTCTCTCTCAGTACAGTCTCAGGTTGTTGAGGTATCCCATCATCCTCTCTCTCAGGACAGTCTCAGGTTGTAGACGTATCCCATCATCCTCTCAGTACAGTCTCAGGTTGTTGAGGTATCCCATCATCCTCTCTCTCAGTACAGTCTCAGGTTGTTGACGTATCCCATCATCCTCTCTCTCAGTACAGTCTCAGGTTGTAGACGTATCCCATCATCCTCTCTCTCAGTACAGTCTCAGGTTGTAGACGTATCCCACCATCCTCTCTCTCAGTACAGTCTCAGGTTGTCCTCTCAGTACAGTCTCAGGTTGTAGACGTATCCCATCATCCTCTCTCTCAGTACAGTCTCACGTTGTAGACGTATCCCATCATCCTCTCTCTCAGTACAGTCTCAGGTTGTAGACGTATCCCATCATCCTCTCTCTCAGTACAGTCTCAGGTTGTAGACGTATCCCATCATCCTCTCTCTCAGTACAGTCTCAGGTTGTCCTCTCAGTACAGTCTCAGGTTGTAGACGTATCCCATCATCCTCTCTCTCAGTACAGTCTCAGGTTGTAGACGTATCCCATCATCCTCTCTCTCAGTACAGTCTCAGGTTGTAGACGTATCCCATCATCCTCTCTCTCAGTACAGTCTCAGGTTGTTGACGTATCCCATCATCCTCTCTCTCAGGACAGTCTCAGGTTGTTGACGTATCCCATCATCCTCTCTCTCAGTACAGTCTCAGGTTGTAGACGTATCCCATCATCCTCTCTCTCAGGACAGTCTCAGGTTGTAGACGTATCCCATCATCCTCTCAGTACAGTCTCAGGTTGTAGACGTATCCCATCATCCTCTCTCTCTCAGTACAGTCTCAGGTTGTAGACGTATCCCATCATCCTCTCTCTCAGTACAGTCTAAGGTTGTAGACGTATCCCATCATCCTCTCAGTACAGTCTCAGGTTGTAGACATATCCCATCATCCTCTCTCTCTCAGTACAGTCTCAGGTTGTAGACGTATCCCATCATCCTCTCTCTCAGTACAGTCTCAGGTTGTAGACGTATCCCATCATCCTCTCTCTCAGTACAGTCTCAGGTTGTTGACGTATCCCATCATCCTCTCTCTCAGTACAGTCTCAGGTTGTTGAGGTATCCCATCATCCTCTCTCTCAGTACAGTCTCAGGTTGTTGAGGTATCCCATCATCCTCTCTCTCAGTACAGTCTCAGGTTGTTGGCGTATCCCATCATCCTCTCAGTACAGTCTCAGGTTGTAGACGTATCCCATCATCCTCTCTCTCAGTACAGTCTCAGGTTGTCCTCTCAGTACAGTCTCAGGTTGTAGACGTATCCCATCATCCTCTCTCTCAGTACAGTCTCAGGTTGTAGACGTATCCCATCATCCTCTCTCTCAGTACAGTCTCAGGTTGTAGACGTATCCCATCATCCTCTCTCTCAGTACAGTCTCAGGTTGTCCTCTCAGTACAGTCTCAGGTTGTAGACGTATCCCATCATCCTCTCTCTCAGTACAGTCTCAGGTTGTAGACGTATCCCATCATCCTCTCTCTCTCAGTACAGTCTCAGGTTGTAGACGTATCCCATCATCCTCTCTCTCAGTACAGTCTCAGGTTGTAGACGTATCCCATCATCCTCTCAGTACAGTCTCAGGTTGTAGACGTATCCCATCATCCTCTCTCTCTCAGTACAGTCTCAGGTTGTAGACGTATCCCATCATCCTCTCTCTCTCAGTACAGTCTCAGGTTGTAGACGTATCCCATCATCCTCTCTCTCAGTACAGTCTCAGGTTGTAGACGTATCCCATCATCCTCTCTCTCAGTACAGTCTCAGGTTGTTGACGTATCCCATCATCCTCTCTCTCAGTACAGTCTCAGGTTGTTGAGGTATCCCATCATCCTCTCTCTCAGTACAGTCTCAGGTTGTTGAGGTATCCCATCATCCTCTCTCTCAGTACAGTCTCAGGTTGTTGGCGTATCCCATCATCCTCTCAGTACAGTCTCAGGTTGTAGACGTATCCCATCATCCTCTCTCTCAGTACAGTCTCAGGTTGTCCTCTCAGTACAGTCTCAGGTTGTAGACGTATCCCATCATCCTCTCTCTCAGTACAGTCTCAGGTTGTAGACGTATCCCATCATCCTCTCTCTCAGTACAGTCTCAGGTTGTAGACGTATCCCATCATCCTCTCTCTCAGTACAGTCTCAGGTTGTCCTCTCAGTACAGTCTCAGGTTGTAGACGTATCCCATCATCCTCTCTCTCAGTACAGTCTCAGGTTGTAGACGTATCCCATCATCCTCTCTCTCAGGACAGTCTCAGGTTGTAGACGTATCCCATCATCCTCTCTCTCAGGACAGTCTCAGGTTGTAGACGTATCCCATCATCCTCTCTCTCAGTACAGTCTCAGGTTGTAGACGTATCCCATCATCCTCTCTCTCAGGACAGTCTCAGGTTGTAGACGTATCCCATCATCCTCTCAGTACAGTCTCAGGTTGTAGACGTATCCCATCATCCTCTCTCTCTCAGTACAGTCTCAGGTTGTAGACGTATCCCATCATCCTCTCTCTCTCAGTACAGTCTCAGGTTGTAGACGTATCCCATCATCCTCTCTCTCAGTACAGTCTCAGGTTGTAGACGTATCCCATCATCCTCTCTCTCAGTACAGTCTCAGGTTGTTGACGTATCCCATCATCCTCTCTCTCAGTACAGTCTCAGGTTGTTGAGGTATCCCATCATCCTCTCTCTCAGTACAGTCTCAGGTTGTTGAGGTATCCCATCATCCTCTCTCTCAGTACAGTCTCAGGTTGTTGGCGTATCCCATCATCCTCTCAGTACAGTCTCAGGTTGTAGACGTATCCCATCATCCTCTCTCTCAGTACAGTCTCAGGTTGTCCTCTCAGTACAGTCTCAGGTTGTAGACGTATCCCATCATCCTCTCTCTCAGTACAGTCTCAGGTTGTAGACGTATCCCATCATCCTCTCTCTCAGTACAGTCTCAGGTTGTAGACGTATCCCATCATCCTCTCTCTCAGTACAGTCTCAGGTTGTCCTCTCAGTACAGTCTCAGGTTGTAGACGTATCCCATCATCCTCTCAGTACAGTCTCAGGTTGTAGACGTATCCCATCATCCTCTCTCTCTCAGTACAGTCTCAGGTTGTAGACGTATCCCATCATCCTCTCTCTCAGTACAGTCTCAGGTTGTAGACGTATCCCATCATCCTCTCAGTACAGTCTCAGGTTGTAGACGTATCCCATCATCCTCTCTCTCTCAGTACAGTCTCAGGTTGTAGACGTATCCCATCATCCTCTCTCTCAGTACAGTCTCAGGTTGTAGACGTATCCCATCATCCTCTCTCTCTCAGTACAGTCTCAGGTTGTTGGCGTATCCCATCATCCTCTCTCTCAGTACAGTCTCAGGTTGTTGAGGTATCCCATCATCCTCTCTCTCAGGACAGTCTCAGGTTGTAGACGTATCCCATCATCCTCTCAGTACAGTCTCAGGTTGTTGAGGTATCCCATCATCCTCTCTCTCAGTACAGTCTCAGGTTGTTGACGTATCCCATCATCCTCTCTCTCAGTACAGTCTCAGGTTGTAGACGTATCCCATCATCCTCTCTCTCAGTACAGTCTCAGGTTGTAGACGTATCCCATCATCCTCTCTCTCAGTACAGTCTCAGGTTGTCCTCTCAGTACAGTCTCAGGTTGTAGACGTATCCCATCATCCTCTCTCTCAGTACAGTCTCACGTTGTAGACGTATCCCATCATCCTCTCTCTCAGTACAGTCTCAGGTTGTAGACGTATCCCATCATCCTCTCTCTCAGTACAGTCTCAGGTTGTAGACGTATCCCATCATCCTCTCTCTCAGTACAGTCTCAGGTTGTCCTCTCAGTACAGTCTCAGGTTGTAGACGTATCCCATCATCCTCTCTCTCAGTACAGTCTCAGGTTGTAGACGTATCCCATCATCCTCTCTCTCAGTACAGTCTCAGGTTGTAGACGTATCCCATCATCCTCTCTCTCAGTACAGTCTCAGGTTGTTGACGTATCCCATCATCCTCTCTCTCAGGACAGTCTCAGGTTGTTGACGTATCCCATCATCCTCTCTCTCAGGACAGTCTCAGGTTGTAGACGTATCCCATCATCCTCTCTCTCAGGACAGTCTCAGGTTGTAGACGTATCCCATCATCCTCTCAGTACAGTCTCAGGTTGTAGACGTATCCCATCATCCTCTCTCTCTCAGTACAGTCTCAGGTTGTAGACGTATCCCATCATCCTCTCTCTCAGTACAGTCTAAGGTTGTAGACGTATCCCATCATCCTCTCCCTCTCAGTACAGTCTCAGGTTGTAGACGTATCCCATCATCCTCTCTCTCAGTACAGTCTCAGGTTGTAGACGTATCCCATCATCCTCTCTCTCAGTACAGTCTCAGGTTGTTGACGTATCCCATCATCCTCTCTCTCAGTACAGTCTCAGGTTGTTGAGGTATCCCATCATCCTCTCTCTCAGTACAGTCTCAGGTTGTTGAGGTATCCCATCATCCTCTCTCTCAGTACAGTCTCAGGTTGTTGGCGTATCCCATCATCCTCTCAGTACAGTCTCAGGTTGTAGACGTATCCCATCATCCTCTCTCTCAGTACAGTCTCAGGTTGTCCTCTCAGTACAGTCTCAGGTTGTAGACGTATCCCATCATCCTCTCTCTCAGTACAGTCTCAGGTTGTAGACGTATCCCATCATCCTCTCTCTCAGTACAGTCTCAGGTTGTAGACGTATCCCATCATCCTCTCTCTCAGTACAGTCTCAGGTTGTCCTCTCAGTACAGTCTCAGGTTGTAGACGTATCCCATCATCCTCTCTCTCAGTACAGTCTCAGGTTGTAGACGTATCCCATCATCCTCTCTCTCTCAGTACAGTCTCAGGTTGTAGACGTATCCCATCATCCTCTCTCTCAGTACAGTCTCAGGTTGTAGACGTATCCCATCATCCTCTCAGTACAGTCTCAGGTTGTAGACGTATCCCATCATCCTCTCTCTCTCAGTACAGTCTCAGGTTGTAGACGTATCCCATCATCCTCTCTCTCTCAGTACAGTCTCAGGTTGTAGACGTATCCCATCATCCTCTCTCTCAGTACAGTCTCAGGTTGTAGACGTATCCCATCATCCTCTCTCTCAGTACAGTCTCAGGTTGTTGACGTATCCCATCATCCTCTCTCTCAGTACAGTCTCAGGTTGTTGAGGTATCCCATCATCCTCTCTCTCAGTACAGTCTCAGGTTGTTGGCGTATCCCATCATCCTCTCAGTACAGTCTCAGGTTGTAGACGTATCCCATCATCTCTCTCTCAGTACAGTCTCAGGTTGTCCTCTCAGTACAGTCTCAGGTTGTAGACGTATCCCATCATCCTCTCTCTCAGTACAGTCTCAGGTTGTAGACGTATCCCATCATCCTCTCTCTCAGTACAGTCTCAGGTTGTAGACGTATCCCATCATCCTCTCTCTCAGTACAGTCTCAGGTTGTCCTCTCAGTACAGTCTCAGGTTGTAGACGTATCCCATCATCCTCTCTCTCAGTACAGTCTCAGGTTGTAGACGTATCCCATCATCCTCTCTCTCAGGACAGTCTCAGGTTGTAGACGTATCCCATCATCCTCTCTCTCAGGACAGTCTCAGGTTGTAGACGTATCCCATCATCCTCTCTCTCAGTACAGTCTCAGGTTGTAGACGTATCCCATCATCCTCTCTCTCAGGACAGTCTCAGGTTGTAGACGTATCCCATCATCCTCTCAGTACAGTCTCAGGTTGTAGACGTATCCCATCATCCTCTCTCTCTCAGTACAGTCTCAGGTTGTAGACGTATCCCATCATCCTCTCTCTCTCAGTACAGTCTCAGGTTGTTGAGGTATCCCATCATCCTCTCTCTCAGTACAGTCTCAGGTTGTTGAGGTATCCCATCATCCTCTCTCTCAGTACAGTCTCAGGTTGTTGGCGTATCCCATCATCCTCTCAGTACAGTCTCAGGTTGTAGACGTATCCCATCATCCTCTCTCTCAGTACAGTCTCAGGTTGTCCTCTCAGTACAGTCTCAGGTTGTAGACGTATCCCATCATCCTCTCTCTCAGTACAGTCTCAGGTTGTAGACGTATCCCATCATCCTCTCTCTCAGTACAGTCTCAGGTTGTAGACGTATCCCATCATCCTCTCTCTCAGTACAGTCTCAGGTTGTCCTCTCAGTACAGTCTCAGGTTGTAGACGTATCCCATCATCCTCTCTCTCAGTACAGTCTCAGGTTGTAGACGTATCCCATCATCCTCTCTCTCAGGACAGTCTCAGGTTGTAGACGTATCCCATCATCCTCTCTCTCAGGACAGTCTCAGGTTGTAGACGTATCCCATCATCCTCTCTCTCAGTACAGTCTCAGGTTGTAGACGTATCCCATCATCCTCTCTCTCAGGACAGTCTCAGGTTGTAGACGTATCCCATCATCCTCTCTCTCAGGACAGTCTCAGGTTGTAGACGTATCCCATCATCCTCTCTCTCAGTACAGTCTCAGGTTGTCCTCTCAGTACAGTCTCAGGTTGTAGACGTATCCCATCATCCTCTCTCTCTCAGTACAGTCTCAGGTTGTAGACGTATCCCATCATCCTCTCTCTCAGTACAGTCTCAGGTTGTCCTCTCAGTACAGTCTCAGGTTGTCCTCTCAGTACAGTCTCAGGTTGTAGACGTATCCCATCATCCTCTCTCTCAGTACAGTCTCAGGTTGTAGACGTATCCCATCATCATCCTCTCAGTACAGTCTCAGGTTGTTGAGGTATCCCATCATCCTCTCTCTCAGTACAGTCTCAGGTTGTTGACGTATCCCATCATCCTCTCTCTCAGGACAGTCTCAGGTTGTAGACGTATCCCATCATCCTCTCTCTCAGGACAGTCTCAGGTTGTAGACGTATCCCATCATCCTCTCTCTCAGGACAGTCTCAGGTTGTAGACGTATCCCATCATCCTCTCTCTCAGTACAGTCTCAGGTTGTAGACGTATCCCATCATCCTCTCTCTCAGTACAGTCTCAGGTTGTCCTCTCAGTACAGTCTCAGGTTGTAGACGTATCCCATCATCCTCTCTCTCTCAGTACAGTCTCAGGTTGTAGACGTATCCCATCATCCTCTCTCTCAGTACAGTCTCAGGTTGTCCTCTCAGTACAGTCTCAGGTTGTCCTCTCAGTACAGTCTCAGGTTGTAGACGTATCCCATCATCCTCTCTCTCAGTACAGTCTCAGGTTGTAGACGTATCCCATCATCATCCTCTCAGTACAGTCTCAGGTTGTTGAGGTATCCCATCATCCTCTCTCTCAGTACAGTCTCAGGTTGTTGTCGTATCCCATCATCCTCTCTCTATCAGGACAGTCTCAGGTTGTTGAGGTATCCCATCATCCTCTCTCTCAGTACAGTCTCAGGTTGTTGTCGTATCCCATCATCCTCTCTCTATCAGGACAGTCTCAGGTTGTTGAGGTATCCCATCATCCTCTCTCTCAGTACAGTCTCAGGTTGTAGACGTATCCCATCATCCTCTCTCTCAGTACAGTCTCAGGTTGTAGACGTATCCCATCATCCTCTCTCTCAGTACAGTCTCAGGTTGTAGACGTATCCCATCATCATCCTCTCAGTACAGTCTCAGGTTGTAGACGTATCCCATCATCCTCTCTCTCAGTACAGTCTCAGGTTGTCCTCTCAGTACAGTCTCAGGTTGTAGGCGTATCCCATCATCCTCTCTCTCAGTACAGTCTCAGGTTGTTGGCGTATCCCATCATCCTCTCAGTACAGTCTCAGGTTGTAGACGTATCCCATCATCCTCTCTCTCAGTACAGTCTCAGGTTGTTGACGTATCCCATCATCCTCTCTCTCAGTACAGTCTCAGGTTGTTGAGGTATCCCATCATCCTCTCTCTCAGTACAGTCTCAGGTTGTTGGCGTATCCCATCATCCTCTCAGTACAGTCTCAGGTTGTAGACGTATCCCATCATCCTCTCTCTCAGTACAGTCTCAGGTTGTAGGCGTATCCCATCATCCTCTCTCTCAGTACAGTCTCAGGTTGTTGACGTATCCCATCATCCTCCCTCTCAGTACAGTCTCAGGTTGTTGAGGTATCCCATCATCCTCTCTCTGTGTACAGTCTCAGGTTGTTGACGTATCCCATCATCCTCTCTCTCAGTACAGTCTCAGGTTGTCCTCTCAGTACAGTCTCAGGTTGTAGACGTATCCCATCATCCTCTCTCTCAGTACAGTCTCAGGTTGTAGACGTATCCCATCATCCTCTCTCTCAGTACAGTCTCAGGTTGTTGTCGTATCCCATCATCCTCTCTCTCAGTACAGTCTCAGGTTGTAGACGTATCCCATCATCCTCTCTCTCAGTACAGTCTCAGGTTGTTGAGGTATCCCATCATCCTCTCAGTACAGTCTCAGGTTGTAGACGTATCCCATCATCCTCTCTCTCAGTACAGTCTCAGGTTGTTGAGGTATCCCATCATCCTCTCTCAGGACAGTCTCAGGTTGTAGACGTATCCCATCATCCTCTCTCTCAGTACAGTCTCAGGTTGTAGACGTATCCCATCATCCTCTCTCTCAGTACAGTCTCAGGTTGTTGTCGTATCCCATCATCCTCTCTCTCAGTACAGTCTCAGGTTGTAGACGTATCCCATCATCCTCTCTCTCAGGACAGTCTCAGGTTGTTGACATATCCCATCATCCTCTCTCTCTCAGTACAGTCTCAGGTTGTAGACGTATCCCATCATCCTCTCTCTCAGTACAGTCTCAGGTTGTAGACGTATCCCATCATCATCCTCTCAGTACAGTCTCAGGTTGTAGACGTATCCCATCATCCTCTCTCTCAGTACAGTCTCAGGTTGTAGACGTATCCCATCATCCTCTCAGTACAGTCTCAGGTTGTAGACGTATCCCATCATCCTCTCTCTCGGTACAGTCTCAGGTTGTAGACGTATCCCATCATCCTCTCTCTCTCAGTACAGTCTCAGGTTGTCCTCTCAGTACAGTCTCAGGTTGTAGACGTATCCCATCATCCTCTCAGTACAGTCTCAGGTTGTAGACGTATCCCATCATCCTCTCTCTCAGTACAGTCTCAGGTTGTTGAGGTATCCCATCATCCTCTCTCTGTGTACAGTCTCAGGTTGTTGACGTATCCCATCATCCTCTCTCTCAGTACAGTCTCAGGTTTGTCCTCTCAGTACAGTCTCAGGTTGTAGACGTATCCCATCATCCTCTCTCTCAGTACAGTCTCAGGTTGTAGACGTATCCCATCATCCTCTCTCTCAGTACAGTCTCAGGTTCAGTCGTATCCCATCATCCTCTCTCTCAGTAGACGTATCCCATCACAGTCTCAGGTTGTTGAGGTATCCCATCATCCTCTCAGTACAGTCTCAGGTTGTAGACGTATCCCATCATCCTCTCTCTCAGTACAGTCTCAGGTTGTTGAGGTATCCCATCATCCTCTCTCAGGACAGTCTCAGGTTGTAGACGTATCCCATCATCCTCTCTCTCAGTACAGTCTCAGGTTGTAGACGTATCCCATCATCCTCTCTCTCAGTACAGTCTCAGGTTGTTGTCGTATCCCATCATCCTCTCTCTCAGTACAGTCTCAGGTTGTAGACGTATCCCATCATCCTCTCTCTCAGTACAGTCTCAGGTTGTAGACGTATCCCATCATCCTCTCTCTCAGTACAGTCTCAGGTTGTAGACGTATCCCATCATCCTCTCTCTCAGTACAGTCTCAGGTTGTAGACGTATCCCATCATCCTCTCTCTCAGGACAGTCTCAGGTTGTAGACGTATCCCATCATCCTCTCAGTACAGTCTCAGGTTGTAGACGTATCCCATCATCCTCTCTCTCAGGACAGTCTCAGGTTGTCCTCTCAGTACAGTCTCAGGTTGTTGACGTATCCCATCATCCTCTCTCTCAGTACAGTCTCAGGTTGTAGACGTATCCCATCATCCACATCTTCCATTTAAAGCTAGCTGACCCAGTCCAGTAACCTAGTCCCTCAGTAGAGTAACATAACCCCTCTACACAGCTAGCTGACCCAGTCCAGTAACCTAGTCCCTCAGTAGAGTAACATAACCCCTCTACACAGCTAGCTGACCCAGTCCAGTAACCTAGTCCCTCAGTAGAGTAACATAACCCCTCTACACAGCTAGCTGACCCAGTCCAGTAACCTAGTCCCTCAGTAGAGTAACATAACCCCTCTACACAGCTAGCTGACCCAGTCCAGTAACCTAGTCCCTCAGTAGAGTAACATAACCCCTCTACACAGCTAGCTGACCCAGTCCAGTAACCTAGTCCCTCAGTAGAGTAACATAACCCCTCTACACGGCTAGCTGACCCAGTCCAGTAACCTAGTCCCTCAGTAGAGTAACATAACCCCTCTACACAGCTAGCTGACCCAGTCCAGTAACCTAGTCCCTCAGTAGAGTAACATAACCCCTCTACACGGCTAGCTGACCCAGTCCAGTAACCTAGTCCCTCAGTAGAGTAACATAACCCCTCTACACGGCTAGCTGACCCAGCCCCTCAGTAACCTAGCCCCTCAGTAGCCTAGTCCCTCAGTAACCTAGTCCCTCAGTAGAGTAACATAACCCCTCTACACAGCTAGCTGACCCAGTCCAGTAACCTAGTCCCTCAGTAGAGTAACATAACCCCTCTACACGGCTAGCTGACCCAGCCCCTCAGTAACCTAGCCCCTCAGTAGCCTAGTCCCTCAGTAACCTAACCCCCCAATAACCTAGCCCCTCAGTAGCCTAGCCCCTCAGTAACCTAGCCCCTCAGTAGCCTAGCCCCTCAGTAGCCTAGCCCCTCAGTAGCCTAGCCCCTCAGTAGCCTAGCCCCTCAGTAACCTAGCCCCTCAGTAGCCTAACCCCTCAATAACCTAGTCCCTCAGTAGCCTAGCCCTTCAGTAGCCTAGCCCCTCAGTAGCCTAACCCCTCAATAACCTAGTCCCTCAGTAGCCTAGCCCTTCAGTAGCCTAGCCCCTCAGTAGCCTAACCCCTCAGTAACCTAGTCCCTCAGTAGCCTAAGCTCTCAGTAGCCTAGCCCCTCAGTAGCCTAACCTCTCAGTAGCCTAGCCCCTCAGTAGCCTAGCCCCTCAGTAACCTAGCCTCTCAGTAACCTAGCCCCTCAGTAGCCTAGTCCCTCAGTAACCTAGCCCCTCAGTAGCCTAGCCCCTCAGTAACCTAGCCCCTCAGTAGCCTAGCCCCTCAGTAACTTAGCCCCTCAGTAACCTAGCCCCTCAGTAGCCTAGCCCCTCAGTAGCCTAGCCCCTCAGTAGCCTAGCCCCTCAGTAGCCTAGCCCCTCAGTAGCCTAGCCCCTCAGTAGCCTAACCACTCAGTAGCCTAGCCCCTCAGTAACCTAGCCCCTCAGTAGCCTAGCCCCTCAGTAGCCCCTCAGTAACCTAGCCCTTCAGTAGCCTAGCCCCTCAGTAACCTAGCCCCTCAGTAGCCTAGCCCCTCAGTAGCCTAGTTCCTCAGTAGCCTAGTCCCTCAGTGGCCTCTCAGTAACCTAGCCCCTCAGTAACCTAGCCCCTCAGTAGTCTAGCCCCTCAGTAGCCTATTCCCTCAGTAGCCTAGCCCCTCAGTAACCTAGCCCCTCAATAACCTAGCCCCTCAGTAACCTAGCCCCTCAGTAGCCTAGCCCCTCAGTAACCTAGCCCCCCAGTAACCTAACCCCCCAGTAACCTAGCCCCTCAGTAGCCTAGCCCCTCAGTAGCCTAACCCCTCAGTAACCTAGCCCCTCAGTAGCCTAGCCCCTCAGTAGCCCCTCAGTCCAGTAACATAACCTCTCTATGTAGTCGATTAGCGCCTGGCAGGTTATTTGCGGCCTCTCTGACACAGACATGCAGCTGGTATACCAGTTATGTAAGCTAGTGAGGGGAGAGACAGAGAAGAGCTCTTAAATCACTTCACAGCCTGTGTGTCTCTGTGTGTGTGTGTGTGTCTGTGTCAATGTACCCGATTTCAATGCTATAAACACGTCTATAAAGCCCTATAAAACACGACTCACCGCTCATAGTGACCATCAATGAATGAATAACAACCAATCTACCAACTATCGACGCTTTTGATATGTACAGAAATAACCAACATAGTTGACCCATCTGTTCTGTAGGCGTGTGGATCTGACAGCTCTAGCTACCTACCTTCCGTTTCAGCATCTTCCTCAGTCTGGACAGCCTGGGTCAGGAGGGGGTTCATGTCTCTGTCCTGGAGTAGTGCTGAGGGGTTTGTGGGTAGTAGCAGTAACAATCTGACCGTGTTGCTCCAAAGTGGTGTGTTGGATATCCAGGGCTCTCAAAGGGCTCTAGTCAGGTCGGCTGGCTGTGTGTTGTGAGGGGTTGGTATATGGTTCTCTTTCTCCTTTCCTTCCCTCCCTCCCTCGGCATACTGGGTATGGTACTCCCCTCCCTCCCTCGGCATACTGGGTATGGTACTCCCCTCACTCTCTCGGCATAATGGGTATGGTACTCCCCTCCCTCTCCCCCTCCCTCCCTCGGCATACTGGGTATGGTACTCCCCCTCCCTCCCTCGGCATACTGGGTATGGTACTCCCCTCCCTCTCTCCCTCCCTCCCTCCCTCGGCATACTGGGTATGGTACTCCCCTCCCTCCTTCCCTCCCTCAGCATACTGGGCATGGTACTCCCCCTCCCTCCTTTCCTTCCCTCCCTCCGTTGGCATACTGGGTATGGTACTCCCCCTCGGTCCCCCTCTCCCTCCCTCCCTCCGTTGGCATACTGGGTATGGTACTCCCCTTCCCACTCCCTCTCCCTCCCTCCTTTCATTCCCTCCCTCCGTTGGCATACTGGGTATGGTACTCCCCTCCCTCTCTCCTTTCCTTCCCTCCCTCTCTCCCTTCCCTCCCTCCCTCCGTTGGCATACTGGGTATGTTACTCTCCTCCCTCTCTCCTTTCCTTCCCTCCCTCTCTCCTTTCCTTCCCTCCCTCCGTTGGCATACTGGGTATGGTACTCCCCCTCCTTCCCTCTCTCCTTTCCTTCCCTCCCTCCCTCTGTTGGCATACTGCCTGGTGGGTCAGCCAGAGAGAGAATGGGCCAGCCAGAGAGAGAGGGAAACATGGATTAGAGAGAATGAAGAAAACAGGTGAGAGAAGTGCTAGAGGGAGGAAGGGCTAGAGAGAGAGAAGGGCTAGAGAGAGAGAAGGGCTAGAGGGAGGAAGGGCTAGAGGGAGGAAGAGCGAGAGAAGGCTAGGGGAAGGGCTAGATAGAAGCCTGGGAGGAAGGGCTAGAGAGAGAAGAATAGGAAGGAAGGGCTAGAGAGAGAGAAAGCTAGGGGAAGGGCTAGAGAGACAGAAGGTTGGGAGGAAGGGCTAGAGAGAGACGGCTGGGAGGAAGGGCTAGAGAGAGAGAAGGCTGGGAGGAAGGGCTAGAGAGAGAGAAGGCTGGGAGGAAGGGCTAGAGAGAGAAGGGCTCGAGGGAGGAAGGGCTAGAGAGAGGAAGACAGAGAAGGCTAGGGGGAAGGGCTAGATAGAGAGAAGGCTGGGAGGAAGGGGTAGTAGAGAGAGAGAATGTTGGGAGGAAGGGCTACATAGAGAGAAGGCCGGGAGGAAGGGCTAGATAGAGAGAAGGCTGGGAGGAAGGGCTATATAGAGAGAAGGCTGGGAGGAAGGGCTAGATAGAAGGCTGGGAGGAAGGGCTAGAGAGAGAGAAGAATAGGAAGGAAGGGCTAGAGAGAGAGAAAGCTAGGGGAAGGGCTAGAGAAAGAGAAGGTTGGGAGGAAGGGCTAGAGAGAGACGGCTGGGAGGAAGGGCTAGAGAGAGATAAGGCTGGGAGGAAGGGCTTGAGAGATAGAAAACTGGGAGGAAGGGCTTGAGAGAGAGAAGGCTGGGAGGACTAGAGAGAGAGAGAGAGAAGACTAGGAAGGGCTAGAGAGAGAGAGAGAAGACTAGGAAGGGCTAGAGAGAGAGAGAGAAGACTAGGAAGGGCTAGAGAGAGAGAAGGCTAGAGGGAAGGGCTAGAGAGAGAGAAGGCTGGGAGGAAGGGCTAGAGAGAGAGAAGGCTGGGTGGAAGGGCAAGAGAGAGAGAAGGCTGGGAGGAAGGGCTTGAGAGAGAGAAGGCTGGGAGGACTAGAGGGAGAGAGAGAGAAGACTAGGAAGGGCTAGACAGAGAGAGAGAAGACTAGGAAGGGCTAGAGAGAGAGAAGGCTGGGAGGATGGGCTTGAGAGAGAGAAGGCTGGGAGGATTAGAGAAAGAGAGAGAAGACTAGGAAGGGCTAGAGAGAGAGAAGACTAGGAAGGTTTAGAGAGAGAGAAGACTAGGAAGGGCTAGAGAGAGAGAGAGAGACTAAGGTGAGTGTTCTAGCAGAGTACCTTGACAAATAGTGACAAGGAGGGGGACATTATCATTACAAACACTGACAGTTAGCCTCACTAAGAACACTGTTGCTCCCTACCTGCTGCATTCTACCTGCTGTTCTCTACCTGCTGCATCCTATCTGCTGTTCTCTACCTGCTGTTCTCTACCTGCTGTTCTCTACCTGCTGCTCTCTACCTGCTGCATCCTATCTGCTGTTCTCTACCTGCTGTTCTCTACCTGCTGCTCTCTACCTGCTGCTCTCTACCTGCTGTTCTCTACCTGCTGTTCTCTACCTGCTGTTCTACCTGCTGTTCTCTACCTGCTGTTCTCTACCTGCTGCTCTCTACCTGCTGTTCTCTACCTGCTGTTCTCTACCTGCTGTTCTCTACCTGCTGTTCTCTACCTGCTGCATCCTATCTGCTGTTCTCTACCTGCTGCTCTCTACCTGCTGCATCCTACCTGCTGTTCTCTACCTGCTGCATCCTACCTGCTGTTCTCTACCTGCTGTTCTCTACCTGCTGCTCTCTACCTGCTGCATCCTACCTGCTGTTCTCTACCTGCTGTTCTCTACCTGCTGCATCCTACCTGCTGCTCTCTACCTGCTGCTCTCTACCTGCTGTTCTCTACCTGCTGCATCCTACCTGCTGTTCTCTACCTGCTGCTCTCTACCTGCTGTTCTCTACCTGCTGTTCTCTACCTGCTGTTCTCTACCTGCTGTTCTCTACCTGCTGCTCTCTACCTGCTGCATCCTACCTGCTGTTCTCTACCTGCTGTTCTCTACCTGCTGTTCTACCTGCTGTTCTCTACCTGCTGCTCTCTACCTGCTGCTCTCTACCTGCTGCATCCTACCTGCTGTTCTCTACCTGCTGCTCTCTACCTGCTGCTCTCTACCTGCTGTTCTCTACCTGCTGTTCTCTACCTGCTGTTCTCTACCTGCTGCTCTCTACCTGCTGTTCTCTACCTGCTGTTCTCTACCTGCTGTTCTCTACCTGCTGTTCTACCTGCTGTTCTACCTGCTGTTCTCTACCTGCTGCTCTCTACCTGCTGCATCCTACCTGCTGTTCTCTACCTGCTGCTCTCTACCTGCTGTTCTCTACCTGCTGCATCCTACCTGCTGTTCTACCTGCTGCTCTCTACCTGCTGCTCTCTACCTGCTGCTCTCTACCTGCTGTTCTCTACCTGCTGTTCTCTACCTGCTGTTCTCTACCTGCTGCATCCTATCTGCTGTTCTCTACCTGCTGTTCTCTACCTGCTGTTCTCTACCTGCTGCATCCTATCTGCTGTTCTCTACCTGCTGCATCCTATCTGCTGATCTCTACCTGCTGTTCTCTACCTGCTGCATCCTATCTGCTGTTCTCTACCTGCTGCATCCTATCTGCTGTTCTCTACCTGCTGCATCCTATCTGCTGTTCTCTACCTGCTGTTCTCTACCTGCTGTTCTCTACCTGCTGCTCTCTACCTCCTGTTCTCTACCTGCTGCATCCTACCTGCTGTTCTCTACCTGCTGCATCCTACCTGCTGTTCTCTACCTGCTGTTCTCTACCTGCTGCTCTCTACCTGCTGCTCTCTACCTGCTGTTCTCTACCTGCTGTTCTACCTGCTGTTCTCTACCTGCTGCTCTCTACCTGCTGCATCCTACCTGCTGTTCTCTACCTGCTGTTCTACCTGCTGTTCTCTACCTGCTGCTCTCTACCTGCTGTTCTACCTGCTGCATCCTACCTGCTGTTCTCTACCTGCTGCTCTCTACCTGCTGCTCTCTACCTGCTGTTCTCTACCTGCTGTTCTCTACCTGCTGTTCTCTACCTGCTGCTCTCTACCTGCTGCATCCTACCTGCTGTTCTCTACCTACTGTTCTCTACCTGCTGTTCTCTACCTGCTGTTCTACCTGCTGTTCTACCTGTTGTTCTCTACCTGCTGCTCTCTACCTGCTGCTCTCTACCTGCTGCATCCTACCTGCTGTTCTCTACCTGCTGCTCTCTACCTGCTGTTCTCTACCTGCTGCATTCTACCTGCTGTTCTACCTGCTGCTCTCTACCTGCTGCTCTCTACCTGCTGTTCTCTACCTGCTGTTCTCTACCTGCTGTTCTCTACCTGCTGCATCCTATCTGCTGTTCTCTACCTGCTGTTCTCTACCTGCTGCTCTCTACCTGCTGTTCTCTACCTGCTGTTCTCTACCTGCTGCATCCTATCTGCTGTTCTCTACCTGCTGCATCCTATCTGCTGTTCTCTACCTGCTGTTCTCTACCTGCTGCATCCTATCTGCTGTTCTCTACCTGCTGCATCCTATCTGCTGTTCTCTACCTGCTGTTCTCTACCTGCTGCATCCTATCTGCTGTTCTCTACCTGCTGCATCCTATCTGCTGTTCTCTACCTGCTGTTCTCTACCTGCTGCATCCTATCTGCTGTTCTCTACCTGCTGTTCTCTACCTGCTGCATCCTATCTGCTGTTCTCTACCTGCTGTTCTCTACCTGCTGCATCCTATCTGCTGTTCTCTATCTGCTGTTCTCTACCTGCTGCATCCTATCTGCTGTTCTCTACTTGCTGTTCTCTACCTGCTGTTCTCTACCTGCTGCATCCTATCTGCTGTTCTCTACCTGCTGCATCCTATCTGCTGTTCTCTACCTGCTGTTCTCTACCTGCTGCATCCTATCTGCTGTTCTCTACCTGCTGTTCTCTACCTGCTGCATCCTATCTGCTGTTCTCTACCTGCTGTTCTCTACCTGCTGTTCTCTACCTGCTGCATCCTATCTGCTGTTCTCTACCTGCTGCTCTCTACCTGCTGCATCCTATCTGCTGCTCTCTACCTGCTGTTCTCTACCTGCTGCATCCTATCTGCTGTTCTCTACCTGCTGCTCTCTACCTGCTGTTCTCTACCTGCTGTTCTCTACCTGCTGTTCTCTACCTGCTGCATCCTATCTGCTGTTCTCTACCTGCTGCTCTCTACCTGCTGTTCTCTACCTGCTGTTCTCTACCTGCTGTTCTCTACCTGCTGTTCTCTACCTGCTGCATCCTACCTGCTGCTCTCTACCTGCTGCATCCTATCTGCTGTTCTCTACCTGCTGCATCCTACCTGCTGCTCTCTACCTGCTGCATCCTATCTGCTGTTCTCTACCTGCTGTTCTACCTGCTGTTCTCTACCTGCTGCATCCTACCTGCTGCATCCTACCTGCTGTTCTCTACCTGCTGTTCTCTACCTGCTGCTCTCTACCTGCTGTTCTCTACCTGCTGTTCTCTACCTGCTGCATCCTACCTGCTGTTCTCTACCTGGTGCATCCTTCCTGCTGTTCTCTACCTGCTGCATCCTACCTGCTGCTCTCTACCTGCTGTTCTCTACCTGCTGCATCCTACCTGCTGTTCTCTACCTGCTGCATTCTACCTGCTGCTCTCTACCTGCTGTTCTCTACCTGCTGTTCTCTACCTGCTGTTCTCTACCTGCTGCATCCTACCTGCTGTTCTCTACCTGCTGTTCTCTACCTGCTGTTCTCTACCTGCTGCATCCTATCTGCTGTTCTCTACCTGCTGCATCCTATCTGCTGTTCTCTACCTGCTGCTCTCTACCTGCTGCTCTCTACCTGCTGTTCTCTACCTGCTGTTCTCTACCTGCTGTTCTCTACCTGCTGCATCCTATCTGCTGTTCTCTACCTGCTGCTCTCTACCTGCTGCTCTCTACCTGCTGCATCCTACCTGCTGTTCTCTACCTGCTGTTCTCTATCTGCTGTTCTCTACCTGCTGCTCTCTACCTGCTGCATCCTACCTGCTGTTCTCTTCTGCTGTTCTCTACCTGCTGTTCTCTACCTGCTGTTCTCTACCTGCTGTTCTCTACCTGCTGCTCTCTACCTGCTGTTCTCTACCTGCTGTTCTCTACCTGCTGCATCCTACCTGCTGTTCTCTACCTGCTGTTCTCTACCTGCTGTTCTCTACCTGCTGTTCTCTACCTGCTGCATCCTACCTGCTGTTCTCTACCTGCTGCTCTCTACCTGCTGTTCTACCTGCTGTTCTCTACCTGCTGTTCTCTACCTGCTGTTCTCTACCTGCTGCTCTCTACCTGCTGTTCTCTACCTGCTGTACCCTACCTGCTGTTCTCTACCTGCTGCATCCTACCTGCTGTTCTCTACCTGCTGCATCCTACCTGCTGTTCTCTACCTGCTGTTCTCTACCTGCTGCATCCTACCTGCTGTTCTCTACCTGCTGCATCCTACCTGCTGCTCTCTACCTGCTGCTCTCTACCTGCTGTTTTCTACCTGCTGCATCATACCTGCTGTTCTCTACCTGCTGCATTCTACCTGCTGTTCTCTACCTGCTGTTCTCTACCTTCTGCATCCTACCTGCTGTTCTCTACCTGCTGTTCTCTACCTGCTGCATCCTATCTGCTGTTCTCTACCTGCTGCATCCTATCTGCTGTTCTCTACCTGCTGCTCTCTACCTGCTGCATCCTACCTGCTGTTCTCTACCTGCTGTTCTCTATCTGCTGCTCTCTACCTGCTGCATCCTACCTGCTGTTCTCTTCTGCTGTTCTCTACCTGCTGTTCTCTACCTGCTGTTCTCTACCTGCTGTTCTCTACCTGCTGCTCTCTACCTGCTGTTCTCTACCTGCTGTTCTCTACCTGCTGTTCTACCTGCTGCATCCTACCTGCTGTTCTCTACCTGCTGTTCTCTACCTGCTGTTCTCTACCTGCTGCATCCTACCTGCTGTTCTCTACCTGCTGTTCTCTACCTGCTGCTCTCTACCTGCTGTTCTACCTGCTGTTCTCTACCTGCTGTTCTCTACCTGCTGCTCTCTACCTGCTGTTCTACCTGCTGTTCTCTACCTGCTGCATCCTACCTGCTGTTCTCTACCTGCTGTTCCCTACCTGCTGTTCTCTACCTGCTGCATCCTACCTGCTGTTCTCTACCTGCTGCATCCTACCTGCTGTTCTCTACCTGCTGTTCTCTACCTGCTGCATCCTACCTGCTGTTCTCTACCTGCTGCATCCTACCTGCTGTTCTCTACCTGCTGCTCTCTACCTGCTGTTCTCTACCTGCTGCTCTCTACCTGCTGTTCTCTAACTGCTGTTCTCTACCTGCTGTTCTCTATCTGCTGCTCTCTACCTGCTGTTCTCTACCTGCTGTTCTCTACCTGCTGTTCTCTACCTGCTGTTCTCTACCTGCTGTTCTCTACCTGCTGCATCCTACCTGCTGTTCTCTACCTGCTGTTCTCTACCTGCTGTTCTCTACCTGCTGCATCCTACCTGCTGTTCTACCTGCTGTTCTCTACCTGCTGTTCCCTACCTGCTGTTCTCTACCTGCTGTTCTCTACCTGCTGTTCTCTACCTGCTGTTCTCTACCTGCTGTTCTCTACCTGCTGCATCCTACCTGCTGTTCTCTACCTGCTGTTCTCTACCTGCTGTTCTCTACCTGCTGTTCTACCTGCTGTTCTACCTGCTGTTCTACCTGCTGTTCTCTACCTGCTGTTCTCTACCTGCTGCATCCTACCTGCTGTTCTCTACCTGCTGTTCTCTACCTGCTGCTCTCTATCTGCTGTTCTCTACCTGCTGTTCTCTACCTGCTGTTCTCTACCTGCTGCATCCTATCTGCTGTTCTCTACCTGCTGTTCTCTACCTGCTGTTCTCTACCTGCTGTTCTCTACCTGCTGCATCCTACCTGCTGTTCTCTACCTGCTGCTCTCTATCTGCTGTTCTCTACCTGCTGTTCTCTACCTGCTGTTGTCTACCTGCTGTTCTCTACCTGCTGCATCCTATCTGCTGTTCTCTACCTGCTGTTCTCTACCTGCTGTTCTCTACCTGCTGCATCCTACCTGCTGTTCTCTACCTGCTGCATCCTACCTGCTGTTCTCTACCTGCTGTTTTCTACCTGCTGCATCCTACCTGCTGCTCTCTACCTGCTGTTCTCTACCTGCTGCTCTCTACCTGCTGTTCTCTACCTGCTGTTCTCTACCTGCTGTTCTCTACCTGCTGCTCTCTACCTGCTGTTCTCTACCTGCTGTTCTCTACCTGCTGCTCTCTACCTGCTGTTCTCTACCTGCTGCTCTCTACCTGCTGCTCTCTACCTGCTGCATCCTATCTGCTGTTCTCTACCTGCTGCTCTCTACCTGCTGCTCTCTACCTGCTGTTCTCTACCTGCTGTTCTCTACCTGCTGCATCCTATCTGCTGTTCTCTACCTGCTGCTCTCTACCTGCTGCTCTCTACCTGCTGCATCCTACCTGCTGTTCTCTACCTGCTGTTCTCTATCTGCTGTTCTCTACCTGCTGCTCTCTACCTGCTGCATCCTACCTGCTGTTCTCTTCTGCTGTTCTCTACCTGCTGTTCTCTACCTGCTGTTCTCTACCTGCTGTTCTCTACCTGCTGTTCTCTACCTGCTGTTCTCTACCTGCTGTTCTCTACCTGCTGCATCCTACCTGCTGTTCTCTACCTGCTGTTCTCTACCTGCTGTTCTCTACCTGCTGTTCTCTACCTGCTGCATCCTACCTGCTGTTCTCTACCTGCTGTTCTCTACCTGCTGCTCTCTACCTGCTGTTCTACCTGCTGTTCTCTACCTGCTGTTCTCTACCTGCTGCTCTCTACCTGCTGTTCTACCTGCTGTTCTCTACCTGCTGTACCCTACCTGCTGTTCTCTACCTGCTGCATCCTACCTGCTGTTCTCTACCTGCTGCATCCTACCTGCTGTTCTCTACCTGCTGTTCTCTACCTGCTGCATCCTACCTGCTGTTCTCTACCTGCTGCATCCTACCTGCTGCTCTCTACCTGCTGCTCTCTACCTGCTGTTCTCTACCTGCTGCATCCTACCTGCTGTTCTCTACCTGCTGCATTCTACCTGCTGCTCTCTACCTGCTGTTCTCTACCTGCTGTTCTCTACCTTCTGCATCCTACCTGCTGTTCTCTACCTGCTGTTCTCTACCTGCTGCATCCTATCTGCTGTTCTCTACCTGCTGCATCCTATCTGCTGTTCTCTACCTGCTGCATCCTACCTGCTGTTCTCTACCTGCTGCATCCTACCTGCTGTTCTCTTCTGCTGTTCTCTACCTGCTGTTCTCTACCTGCTGTTCTCTACCTGCTGTTCTCTACCTGCTGTTCTCTACCTGCTGTTCTACCTGCTGCATCCTACCTGCTGTTCTCTACCTGCTGTTCTCTACCTGCTGTTCTCTACCTGCTGCATCCTACCTGCTGTTCTCTACCTGCTGTTCTCTACCTGCTGCTCTCTACCTGCTGTTCTACCTGCTGTTCTCTACCTGCTGTTCTATACCTGCTGTCTTCTACCTGTTCTCTACCTGCTGTTCTCTACCTGCTGTTCCCTACCTGCTGTTCTCTACCTGCTGCATCCTACCTGCTGTTCTCTACCTGCTGCATCCTACCTGCTGTTCTCTACCTGCTGTTTTCTACCTGCTGCATCCTATCTGCTGTTCTCTACCTGCTGTTCTCTACCTGCTGTTCTCTACCTGCTGTTCTCTACCTGCTGCATCCTACCTGCTGTTCTCTACCTGCTGCATCCTACCTGCTGTTCTCTACCTGCTGTTTTCTACCTGCTGCATCCTACCTGCTGCTCTCTACCTGCTGTTCTCTACCTGCTGCTCTCTACCTGCTGTTCTCTACCTGCTGTTCTCTACCTGCTGTTCTCTACCTGCTGCTCTCTACCTGCTGTTCTCTACCTGCTGTTCTCTACCTGCTGCTCTCTACCTGCTGTTCTCTACCTGCTGCTCTCTACCTGCTGTTCTCTACCTGCTGCATCCTATCTGCTGTTCTCTACCTGCTGCTCTCTACCTGCTGCTCTCTACCTGCTGTTCTCTACCTGCTGTTCTCTACCTGCTGCATCCTATCTGCTGTTCTCTACCTGCTGCTCTCTACCTGCTGCTCTCTACCTGCTGCATCCTACCTGCTGTTCTCTACCTGCTGTTCTCTATCTGCTGTTCTCTACCTGCTGCTCTCTACCTGCTGCATCCTACCTGCTGTTCTCTTCTGCTGTTCTCTACCTGCTGTTCTCTACCTGCTGTTCTCTACCTGCTGTTCTCTACCTGCTGTTCTCTACCTGCTGTTCTCTACCTGCTGCATCCTACCTGCTGTTCTCTACCTGCTGTTCTCTACCTGCTGCATCCTACCTGCTGTTCTCTACCTGCTGTTCTCTACCTGCTGCTCTCTACCTGCTGTTCTACCTGCTGTTCTCTACCTGCTGTTCTCTACCTGCTGCTCTCTACCTGCTGTTCTCTACCTGCTGTACCCTACCTGCTGTTCTCTACCTGCTGCATCCTACCTGCTGTTCTCTACCTGCTGCATCCTACCTGCTGTTCTCTACCTGCTGTTCTCTACCTGCTGCATCCTACCTGCTGTTCTCTACCTGCTGCATCCTACCTGCTGCTCTCTACCTGCTGCTCTCTACCTGCTGTTCTCTACCTGCTGCATCCTACCTGCTGTTCTCTACCTGCTGCATTCTACCTGCTGCTCTCTACCTGCTGTTCTCTACCTGCTGTTCTCTACCTTCTGCATCCTACCTGCTGTTCTCTACCTGCTGTTCTCTACCTGCTGCATCCTATCTGCTGTTCTCTACCTGCTGCATCCTATCTGCTGTTCTCTACCTGCTGCTCTCTACCTGCTGCATCCTACCTGCTGTTCTCTACCTGCTGCATCCTACCTGCTGTTCTCTTCTGCTGTTCTCTACCTGCTGTTCTCTACCTGCTGCTCTCTACCTGCTGTTCTCTACCTGCTGTACCCTACCTGCTGTTCTCTACCTGCTGCATCCTACCTGCTGTTCTCTACCTGCTGCATCCTACCTGCTGTTCTCTACCTGCTGTTCTCTACCTGCTGCATCCTACCTGCTGTTCTCTACCTGCTGCATCCTACCTGCTGCTCTCTACCTGCTGCTCTCTACCTGCTGCTCTCTACCTGCTGTTCTCTACCTGCTGCATCCTACCTGCTGTTCTCTACCTGCTGCATTCTACCTGCTGCTCTCTACCTGCTGTTCTCTACCTGCTGTTCTCTACCTTCTGCATCCTACCTGCTGTTCTCTACCTGCTGTTCTCTACCTGCTGCATCCTATCTGCTGTTCTCTACCTGCTGCATCCTATCTGCTGTTCTCTACCTGCTGTTCTCTACCTGCTGCATCCTACCTGCTGTTCTCTTCTGCTGTTCTCTACCTGCTGTTCTCTACCTGCTGTTCTCTACCTGCTGCTCTCTACCTGCTGTTCTCTACCTGCTGTTCTCTACCTGCTGTTCTACCTGCTGCATCCTACCTGCTGTTCTCTACCTGCTGTTCTCTACCTGCTGCATCCTACCTGCTGTTCTCTACCTGCTGTTCTCTACCTGCTGCTCTCTACCTGCTGTTCTACCTGCTGTTCTCTACCTGCTGTTCTCTACCTGCTGTTCTCTACCTGCTGTTCTACCTGCTGTTCTCTACCTGCTGTTCTCTACCTGCTGTTCCCTACCTGCTGTTCTCTACCTGCTGCATCCTACCTGCTGTTCTCTACCTGCTGCATCCTACCTGCTGTTCTCTACCTGCTGTTCTCTACCTGCTGCATCCTACCTGCTGTTCTCTACCTGCTGCATCCTACCTGCTGTTCTCTACCTGCTGTTCTCTACCTGCTGCTCTCTACCTGCTGTTCTACCTGCTGTTCTCTAACTGCTGTTCTCTACCTGCTGTTCTCTATCTGCTGCTCTCTACCTGCTGTTCTCTACCTGCTGTTCTCTACCTGCTGTTCTCTACCTGCTGTTCTCTACCTGCTGTTCTCTACCTGCTGTTCTCTACCTGCTGCATCCTACCTGCTGTTCTACCTGCTGTTCTCTACCTGCTGTTCCCTACCTGCTGTTCTCTACCTGCTGCATCCTACCTGCTGTTCTCTACCTGCTGTTCTACCTGCTGTTCTACCTGCTGTTCTACCTGCTGTTCTCTACCTGCTGTTCTACCTGCTGTTCTACCTGCTGTTCTCTACCTGCTGCATCCTACCTGCTGTTCTCTACCTGCTGTTCTCTACCTGCTGTTCTCTACCTGCTGTTCTACCTGCTGTTCTCTACCTGCTGCATCCTACCTGCTGTTCTCTATCTGCTGTTCTCTACCTGCTGCTCTCTACCTGCTGCATCCTACCTGCTGTTCTCTTCTGCTGTTCTCTACCTGCTGTTCTCTACCTGCTGTTCTCTACCTGCTGCTCTCTACCTGCTGCTCTCTACCTGCTGTTCTCTACCTGCTGTTCTCTACCTGCTGCATCCTACCTGCTGTTCTCTACCTGCTGTTCTCTACCTGCTGTTCTCTACCTGCTGTTCTCTACCTGCTGCATCCTACCTGCTGTTCTCTACCTGCTGTTCTCAACCTGCTGCTCTCTACCTGCTGCTCTCTACCTGCTGTTCTACCTGCTGTTCTCTACCTGCTGCTCTCTACCTGCTGTTCTACCTGCTGTTCTCTACCTGCTGTACCCTACCTGCTGTTCTCTACCTGCTGCATCCTACCTGCTGTTCTCTACCTGCTGCATCCTACCTGCTGTTCTCTACCTGCTGCATCCTACCTGCTGTTCTCTACCTGCTGCATCCTACCTGCTGCTCTCTACCTGCTGCTCTCTACCTGCTGCTCTCTACCTGCTGTTCTCTACCTGCTGCATCCTACCTGCTGTTCTCTACCTGCTGCATTCTACCTGCTGCTCTCTACCTGCTGTTCTCTACCTGCTGTTCTCTACCTTCTGCATCCTACCTGCTGTTCTCTACCTGCTATTCTCTACCTGCTGCATCCTATCTGCTGTTCTCTACCTGCTGCATCCTATCTGCTGTTCTCTACCTGCTGCTCTCTACCTGCTGCATCCTACCTGCTGTTCTCTACCTGCTGTTCTCTATCTGCTGTTCTCTACCTGCTGCTCTCTACCTGCTGCATCCTACCTGCTGTTCTCTTCTGCTGTTCTCTACCTGCTGTTCTCTACCTGCTGTTCTCTACCTGCTGCTCTCTACCTGCTGTTCTCTACCTGCTGTTCTACCTGCTGCATCCTACCTGCTGCATCCTACCTGCTGTTCTCTACCTGCTGTTCTCTACCTGCTGCTCTCTACCTGCTGTTCTACCTGCTGTTCTCTACCTGCTGTTCTCTACCTGCTGTTCTCTACCTGCTGTTCTACCTGCTGTTCTCTACCTGCTGCATCCTACCTGCTGTTCTCTACCTGCTGTTCCCTACCTGCTGTTCTCTGCCTGCTGCATCCTACCTGCTGTTCTCTACCTGCTGCATCCTACCTGCTGTTCTCTACCTGCTGTTCTCTACCTGCTGCATCCTACCTGCTGTTCTCTACCTGCTGCATCCTACCTGCTGTTCTCTACCTGCTGCTCTCTACCTGCTGTTCTCTACCTGCTGCTCTCTACCTGCTGTTCTACCTGCTGTTCTCTAACTGCTGTTCTCTACCTGCTGTTCTCTACCTGCTGTTCTCTATCTGCTGCTCTCTACCTGCTGTTCTCTACCTGCTGTTCTCTACCTGCTGCATCCTACCTGCTGTTCTCTACCTGCTGTTCTCTACCTGCTGCATCCTACCTGCTGTTCTCTACCTGCTGTTCTCTACCTGCTGCATCCTACCTGCTGTTCTCTACCTGCTGTTCCCTACCTGCTGTTCTCTACCTGCTGCATCCTACCTGCTGTTCTCTACCTGCTGTTCTCTACCTGCTGTTCTCTACCTGCTGCATCCTACCTGCTGTTCTCTACCTGCTGTTCTACCTGCTGTTCTACCTGCTGTTCTCTACCTGCTGCATCCTACCTGCTGTTCTCTACCTGCTGTTCTCTACCTGCTGCTCTCTATCTGCTGTTCTCTACCTGCTGTTCTCTACCTGCTGTTCTCTACCTGCTGCATCCTATCTGCTGTTCTCTACCTGCTGTTCTCTACCTGCTGTTCTCTACCTGCTGCATCCTACCTGCTGTTCTCTACCTGCTGCTCTCTATCTGCTGTTCTCTACCTGCTGTTCTCTACCTGCTGTTGTCTACCTGCTGTTCTCTACCTGCTGCATCCTATCTGCTGTTCTCTACCTGCTGTTCTCTACCTGCTGTTCTCTACCTGCTGCATCCTACCTGCTGTTCTCTACCTGCTGCATCCTACCTGCTGTTCTCTACCTGCTGTTTTCTACCTGCTGCATCCTACCTGCTGCTCTCTACCTGCTGTTCTCTACCTGCTGCTCTCTACCTGCTGTTCTCTACCTGCTGTTCTCTACCTGCTGTTCTCTACCTGCTGTTCTCTACCTGCTGCTCTCTACCTGCTGTTCTCTACCTGCTGTTCTCTACCTGCTGCTCTCTACCTGCTGTTCTCGACCTGCTGCTCTCTACCTGCTGTTCTACCTGCTGTTCTCTACCTGCTGTTCTCTACCTGCTGTTCTCTACCTGCTGCATCCTACCTGCTGCATCCTATCTGCTGTTCTCTACCTGCTGCATCCTACCTGCTGCTCTCTACCTGCTGCATCCTACCTGTTGTTCTCTACCTGCTGCATCCTACCTGCTGTTCTCTACCTGCTGTTCTCTACCTGCTGTTCTACCTGCTGTTCTCTACCTGCTGCATCCTACCTGCTGTTCTACCTGCTGTTCTCTACCTGCTGTTCCCTACCTGCTGTTCTCTACCTGCTGCATCCTACCTGCTGCATCCTACCTGCTGTTCTCTACCTGCTGTTCTCTACCTGCTGTTCTCTACCTGCTGCATCCTACCCGCTGTTCTCTACCTGCTGCATCCTACCTGCTGTTCTCTACCTGCTGTTCTCTACCTGCTGCTCTCTACCTGCTGTTCTCTACCTGCTGCTCTCTACCTGCTGTTCTCTACCTGCTGTTCTCTACCTGCTGTTCTCTACCTGCTGCTCTCTACCTGCTGTTCTCTATCTGCTGTTCTCTACCTGCTGCTCTCTACCTGCTGTTCTCTACCTGCTGTTCTCTACCTGCTGTTCTACCTGCTGTTCTCTACCTGCTGTTCTCTACCTGCTGTTATCTACCTGCTGCATCCTACCTGCTGTTCTACCTGCTGTTCTCTACCTGCTGTTCTACCTGCTGTTCTCTACCTGCTGCTCTCTACCTGCTGTTCTACCTGCTGTTCTCTACCTGCTGTTCTCTACCTGCTGTTCTCTACCTGCTGTTCTCTACCTGCTGCATCCTACCTGCTGTTCTCTACCTGCTGTTCTCTACCTGCTGCTCTCTATCTGCTGCTCTCTACCTGCTGTTCTCTACCTGCTGTTCTCTACCTGCTGTTCTCTACCTGCTGTTCTACCTGCTGTTCTCTACCTGCTGCTCTCTACCTGCTGTTCTACCTGCTGTTCTCTACCTGCTGTTCTCTACCTGCTGTTCTCTACCTGCTGCTCTCTATCTGCTGTTCTCTACCTGCTGCTCTCTACCTGCTGTTCTCTACCTGCTGTTCTCTACCTGCTGTTCTCTACCTGCTGTTCTCTACCTGCTGCATCCTACCTGCTGTTCTCTACCTGCTGTTCTCTACCTGCTGTTCTCTACCTGCTGTTCTCTACCTGCTGTTCTCTACCTGCTGCATCCTACCTGCTGTTCTCTACCTGCTGTTCTCTACCTGCTGTTCTACCTGCTGCTCTCTACCTGCTGTTCTACCTGCTGTTCTCTACCTGCTGTTCTCTACCTGCTGTTTTCTACCTGCTGTTCTCTACCTGCTGTTCTCTACCTGCTGCTCTCTATCTGCTGTTCTCTACCTGCTGCTCTCTACCTGCTGTTCTCTACCTGCTGTTCGCTACCTGCTGTTCTCTACCTGCTGCATCCTACCTGCTGTTCTCTACCTGCTGTTCTCTACCTGCTGTTCTCTACCTGCTGCTCTCTACCTGCTGTTCTCTACCTGCTGCATCCTACCTGCTGTTCTCTACCTGCTGTTCTCTACCTGCTGTTCTCTACCTGCTGTTCTCTACCTGCTGCATCCTACCTGCTGTTCTCTACCTGCTGTTCTCAACCTGCTGCTCTCTACCTGCTGCTCTCTACCTGCTGTTCTACCTGCTGTTCTCTACCTGCTGTTCTCTACCTGCTGCTCTCTACCTGCTGTTCTACCTGCTGTTCTCTACCTGCTGTACCCTACCTGCTGTTCTCTACCTGCTGTTCTCTACCTGCTGCATCCTACCTGCTGTTCTCTACCTGCTGCATCCTACCTGCTGTTCTCTACCTGCTGCATCCTACCTGCTGCTCTCTACCTGCTGCTCTCTACCTGCTGCTCTCTACCTGCTGTTCTCTACCTGCTGCATCCTACCTGCTGTTCTCTACCTGCTGCATTCTACCTGCTGCTCTCTACCTGCTGTTCTCTACCTGCTGTTCTCTACCTTCTGCATCCTACCTGCTGTTCTCTACCTGCTATTCTCTACCTGCTGCATCCTATCTGCTGTTCTCTACCTGCTGCATCCTACCTGCTGTTCTCTACCTGCTGCATCCTACCTGCTGTTCTCTACCTGCTGTTCTCTACCTGCTGCATCCTACCTGCTGTTCTCTACCTGCTGCATCCTACCTGCTGTTCTCTACCTGCTGCTCTCTACCTGCTGTTCTCTACCTGCTGCTCTCTACCTGCTGTTCTACCTGCTGTTCTCTAACTGCTGTTCTCTACCTGCTGTTCTCTACCTGCTGTTCTCTATCTGCTGCTCTCTACCTGCTGTTCTCTACCTGCTGTTCTCTACCTGCTGCATCCTACCTGCTGTTCTCTACCTGCTGTTCTCTACCTGCTGCATCCTACCTGCTGTTCTCTACCTGCTGTTCTCTACCTGCTGCATCCTACCTGCTGTTCTACCTGCTGTTCTCTACCTGCTGTTCCCTACCTGCTGTTCTCTACCTGCTGCATCCTACCTGCTGTTCTCTACCTGCTGTTCTCTACCTGCTGTTCTCTACCTGCTGCATCCTATCTGCTGTTCTCTACCTGCTGTTCTCTACCTGCTGTTCTCTACCTGCTGCATCCTACCTGCTGTTCTCTACCTGCTGCATCCTACCTGCTGTTCTCTACCTGCTGTTTTCTACCTGCTGCATCCTACCTGCTGCTCTCTACCTGCTGTTCTCTACCTGCTGCTCTCTACCTGCTGTTCTCTACCTGCTGTTCTCTACCTGCTGTTCTCTACCTGCTGTTCTCTACCTGCTGCTCTCTACCTGCTGTTCTCTACCTGCTGTTCTCTACCTGCTGCTCTCTACCTGCTGTTCTCGACCTGCTGCTCTCTACCTGCTGTTCTACCTGCTGTTCTCTACCTGCTGTTCTCTACCTGCTGTTCTCTACCTGCTGCATCCTACCTGCTGCATCCTATCTGCTGTTCTCTACCTGCTGCATCCTACCTGCTGCTCTCTACCTGCTGCATCCTACCTGCTGCTCTCTACCTGCTGCATCCTACCTGCTGTTCTCTACCTGCTGCATCCTACCTGCTGTTCTACCTGCTGTTCTCTACCTGCTGTTCCCTACCTGCTGTTCTCTACCTGCTGCATCCTACCTGCTGTTCTCTACCTGCTGTTCTCTACCTGCTGTTCTCTACCTGCTGCATCCTACCCGCTGTTCTCTACCTGCTGCATCCTACCTGCTGTTCTCTACCTGCTGTTCTCTACCTGCTGCTCTCTACCTGCTGTTCTCTACCTGCTGCTCTCTACCTGCTGTTCTCTACCTGCTGTTCTCTACCTGCTGTTCTCTACCTGCTGCTCTCTACCTGCTGTTCTCTATCTGCTGTTCTCTACCTGCTGCTCTCTACCTGCTGTTCTCTACCTGCTGCTCTCTACCTGCTGTTCTACCTGCTGTTCTCTACCTGCTGTTCTCTACCTGCTGTTATCTACCTGCTGCATCCTACCTGCTGTTCTACCTGCTGTTCTCTACCTGCTGTTCTACCTGCTGTTCTCTACCTGCTGCTCTCTACCTGCTGTTCTACCTGCTGTTCTCTACCTGCTGTTCTCTACCTGCTGTTCTCTACCTGCTGTTCTCTACCTGCTGCATCCTACCTGCTGTTCTCTACCTGCTGTTCTCTACCTGCTGTTCTCTACCTGCTGTTCTCTACCTGCTGCATCCTATCTGCTGTTCTCTACCTGCTGTTCTCTACCTGCTGTTCTCTACCTGCTGTTCTCTACCTGCTGCATCCTACCTGCTGTTCTCTACCTGCTGTTCTCTACCTGCTGCTCTCTATCTGCTGTTCTCTACCTGCTGTTCTCTACCTGCTGTTGTCTACCTGCTGTTCTCTACCTGCTGCATCCTATCTGCTGTTCTCTACCTGCTGTTCTCTACCTGCTGTTCTCTACCTGCTGCATCCTACCTGCTGTTCTCTACCTGCTGCATCCTACCTGCTGTTCTCTACCTGCTGTTTTCTACCTGCTGCATCCTACCTGCTGCTCTCTACCTGCTGTTCTCTACCTGCTGCTCTCTACCTGCTGTTCTCTACCTGCTGTTCTCTACCTGCTGTTCTCTACCTGCTGTTCTCTACCTGCTGCTCTCTACCTGCTGTTCTCTACCTGCTGTTCTCTACCTGCTGCTCTCTACCTGCTGTTCTCGACCTGCTGCTCTCTACCTGCTGTTCTACCTGCTGTTCTCTACCTGCTGTTCTCTACCTGCTGTTCTCTACCTGCTGCATCCTACCTGCTGCATCCTATCTGCTGTTCTCTACCTGCTGCATCCTACCTGCTGCTCTCTACCTGCTGCATCCTACCTGTTGTTCTCTACCTGCTGCATCCTACCTGCTGTTCTCTACCTGCTGTTCTCTACCTGCTGTTCTACCTGCTGTTCTCTACCTGCTGCATCCTACCTGCTGTTCTACCTGCTGTTCTCTACCTGCTGTTCCCTACCTGCTGTTCTCTACCTGCTGCATCCTACCTGCTGCATCCTACCTGCTGTTCTCTACCTGCTGTTCTCTACCTGCTGCATCCTACCCGCTGTTCTCTACCTGCTGCATCCTACCTGCTGTTCTCTACCTGCTGTTCTCTACCTGCTGCTCTCTACCTGCTGTTCTCTACCTGCTGCTCTCTACCTGCTGTTCTCTACCTGCTGTTCTCTACCTGCTGTTCTCTACCTGCTGCTCTCTACCTGCTGTTCTCTATCTGCTGTTCTCTACCTGCTGCTCTCTACCTGCTGTTCTCTACCTGCTGTTCTACCTGCTGTTCTCTACCTGCTGTTCTCTACCTGCTGTTATCTACCTGCTGCATCCTACCTGCTGTTCTACCTGCTGTTCTCTACCTGCTGTTCTACCTGCTGTTCTCTACCTGCTGCTCTCTACCTGCTGTTCTACCTGCTGTTCTCTACCTGCTGTTCTCTACCTGCTGTTCTCTACCTGCTGTTCTCTACCTGCTGCATCCTACCTGCTGTTCTCTACCTGCTGTTCTCTACCTGCTGTTCTCTACCTGCTGCTCTCTACCTGCTGTTCTCTACCTGCTGTTCTCTACCTGCTGTTCTCTACCTGCTGTTCTACCTGCTGTTCTCTACCTGCTGCTCTCTACCTGCTGTTCTACCTGCTGTTCTCTACCTGCTGTTCTCTACCTGCTGTTCTCTACCTGCTGCTCTCTATCTGCTGTTCTCTACCTGCTGCTCTCTACCTGCTGTTCTCTACCTGCTGTTCTCTACCTGCTGTTCTCTACCTGCTGTTCTCTACCTGCTGCATCCTACCTGCTGTTCTCTACCTGCTGTTCTCTACCTGCTGTTCTCTACCTGCTGCTCTCTATCTGCTGCTCTCTACCTGCTGTTCTCTACCTGCTGTTCTCTACCTGCTGCATCCTACCTGCTGTTCTCTACCTGCTGTTCTCTACCTGCTGTTCTACCTGCTGCTCTCTACCTGCTGTTCTACCTGCTGTTCTCTACCTGCTGTTCTCTACCTGCTGTTCTCTACCTGCTGTTCTCTACCTGCTGCTCTCTATCTGCTGTTCTCTACCTGCTGCTCTCTACCTGCTGTTCTCTACCTGCTGTTCGCTACCTGCTGTTCTCTACCTGCTGCATCCTACCTGCTGTTCTCTACCTGCTGTTCTCTACCTGCTGTTCTCTACCTGCTGCTCTCTACCTGCTGTTCTCTACCTGCTGTTCTCTACCTGCTGCATCCTACCTGCTGTTCTCTACCTGCTGTTCTCTACCTGCTGTTCTCTACCTGCTGTTCTCTACCTGCTGCATCCTACCTGCAGTTCTCTACCTGCTGTTCTCAACCTGCTGCTCTCTACCTGCTGCTCTCTACCTGCTGTTCTACCTGCTGTTCTCTACCTGCTGTTCTCTACCTGCTGCTCTCTACCTGCTGTTCTACCTGCTGTTCTCTACCTGCTGTACCCTACCTGCTGCATCCTACCTGCTGTTCTCTACCTGCTGCATCCTACCTGCTGTTCTCTACCTGCTGCATCCTACCTGCTGTTCTCTACCTGCTGCATCCTACCTGCTGCTCTCTACCTGCTGCTCTCTACCTGCTGTTCTCTACCTGCTGTTCTCTACCTGCTGCATTCTACCTGCTGCTCTCTACCTGCTGCTCTCTACCTGCTGTTCTCTACCTTCTGCATCCTACCTGCTGTTCTCTACCTGCTATTCTCTACCTGCTGCATCCTATCTGCTGTTCTCTACCTGCTGCATCCTATCTGCTGTTCTCTACCTGCTGCTCTCTACCTGCTGCATCCTACCTGCTGTTCTCTACCTGCTGTTCTCTATCTGCTGTTCTCTACCTGCTGCTCTCTACCTGCTGCATCCTACCTGCTGTTCTCTTCTGCTGTTCTCTACCTGCTGTTCTCTACCTGCTGTTCTCTACCTGCTGCTCTCTACCTGCTGTTCTCTACCTGCTGTTCTCTACCTGCTGTTCTACCTGCTGCATCCTACCTGCTGCATCCTACCTGCTGTTCTCTACCTGCTGTTCTCTACCTGCTGCTCTCTACCTGCTGTTCTACCTGCTGTTCTCTACCTGCTGTTCTCTACCTGCTGTTCTCTACCTGCTGTTCTACCTGCTGTTCTCTACCTGCTGCATCCTACCTGCTGTTCTCTACCTGCTGTTCCCTACCTGCTGTTCTCTACCTGCTGCATCCTACCTGCTGTTCTCTACCTGCTGCATCCTACCTGCTGTTCTCTACCTGCTGTTCTCTACCTGCTGCATCCTACCTGCTGTTCTCTACCTGCTGCATCCTACCTGCTGTTCTCTACCTGCTGCTCTCTACCTGCTGTTCTCTACCTGCTGCTCTCTACCTGCTGTTCTACCTGCTGTTCTCTAACTGCTGTTCTCTACCTGCTGTTCTCTATCTGCTGCTCTCTACCTGCTGTTCTCTACCTGCTGTTCTCTACCTGCTGCATCCTACCTGCTGTTCTCTACCTGCTGTTCTCTACCTGCTGCATCCTACCTGCTGTTCTCTACCTGCTGTTCTCTACCTGCTGCATCCTACCTGCTGTTCTACCTGCTGTTCTACCTGCTGTTCCCTACCTGCTGTTCTCTACCTGCTGTTCTCTACCTGCTGCATCCTACCTGCTGTTCTCTACCTGCTGTTCTCTACCTGCTGTTCTACCTGCTGTTCTACCTGCTGTTCTCTACCTGCTGCATCCTACCTGCTGTTCTCTACCTGCTGTTCTCTACCTGCTGCTCTCTATCTGCTGTTCTCTACCTGCTGTTCTCTACCTGCTGCATCCTATCTGCTGTTCTCTACCTGCTGTTCTCTACCTGCTGTTCTCTACCTGCTGTTCTCTACCTGCTGCATCCTACCTGCTGTTCTCTACCTGCTGTTCTCTACCTGCTGCTCTCTATCTGCTGTTCTCTACCTGCTGTTCTCTACCTGCTGTTGTCTACCTGCTGTTCTCTACCTGCTGCATCCTATCTGCTGTTCTCTACCTGCTGTTCTCTACCTGCTGTTCTCTACCTGCTGCATCCTACCTGCTGTTCTCTACCTGCTGCATCCTACCTGCTGTTCTCTACCTGCTGCATCCTACCTGCTGCTCTCTACCTGCTGTTCTCTACCTGCTGCTCTCTACCTGCTGTTCTCTACCTGCTGTTCTCTACCTGCTGTTCTCTACCTGCTGTTCTCTACCTGCTGCTCTCTACCTGCTGTTCTCTACCTGCTGTTCTCTACCTGCTGCTCTCTACCTGCTGTTCTCGACCTGCTGCTCTCTACCTGCTGTTCTCTACCTGCTGTTCTCTACCTGCTGCATCCTACCTGCTGCATCCTATCTGCTGTTCTCTACCTGCTGCATCCTACCTGCTGCTCTCTACCTGCTGCATCCTACCTGCTGCATCCTACCTGCTGTTCTCTACCTGCTGTTCTCTACCTGCTGTTCTACCTGCTGTTCTCTACCTGCTGCATCCTACCTGCTGTTCTACCTGCTGTTCTCTACCTGCTGTTCCCTACCTGCTGTTCTCTACCTGCTGCATCCTACCTGCTGTTCTCTACCTGCTGTTCTCTACCTGCTGTTCTCTACCTGCTGCATCCTACCCGCTGTTCTCTACCTGCTGCATCCTACCTGCTGTTCTCTACCTGCTGTTCTCTACCTGCTGCTCTCTACCTGCTGTTCTCTACCTGCTGCTCTCTACCTGCTGTTCTCTACCTGCTGTTCTCTACCTGCTGTTCTCTACCTGCTGCTCTCTACCTGCTGTTCTCTATCTGCTGTTCTCTACCTGCTGCTCTCTACCTGCTGTTCTCTACCTGCTGCTCTCTACCTGCTGTTCTACCTGCTGTTCTCTACCTGCTGTTCTCTACCTGCTGTTATCTACCTGCTGCATCCTACCTGCTGTTCTACCTGCTGTTCTCTACCTGCTGTTCTACCTGCTGTTCTCTACCTGCTGCTCTCTACCTGCTGTTCTACCTGCTGTTCTCTACCTGCTGTTCTCTACCTGCTGTTCTCTACCTGCTGTTCTCTACCTGCTGCATCCTACCTGCTGTTCTCTACCTGCTGTTCTCTACCTGCTGCTCTCTATCTGCTGCTCTCTACCTGCTGTTCTCTACCTGCTGTTCTCTACCTGCTGTTCTCTACCTGCTGTTCTACCTGCTGTTCTCTACCTGCTGCTCTCTACCTGCTGTTCTACCTGCTGTTCTCTACCTGCTGTTCTCTACCTGCTGTTCTCTACCTGCTGCTCTCTATCTGCTGTTCTCTACCTGCTGTTCTCTACCTGCTGTTCTCTACCTGCTGTTCTCTACCTGCTGCATCCTACCTGCTGTTCTCTACCTGCTGTTCTCTACCTGCTGTTCTCTACCTGCTGTTCTCTACCTGCTGCTCTCTATCTGCTGCTCTCTACCTGCTGTTCTCTACCTGCTGTTCTCTACCTGCTGCATCCTACCTGCTGTTCTCTACCTGCTGTTCTCTACCTGCTGTTCTACCTGCTGCTCTCTACCTGCTGTTCTACCTGCTGTTCTCTACCTGCTGTTCTCTACCTGCTGTTCTCTACCTGCTGCTCTCTATCTGCTGTTCTCTACCTGCTGCTCTCTACCTGCTGTTCTCTACCTGCTGTTCGCTACCTGCTGTTCTCTACCTGCTGCATCCTACCTGCTGTTCTCTACCTGCTGTTCTCTACCTGCTGTTCTCTACCTGCTGCTCTCTACCTGCTGTTCTCTACCTGCTGTTCTCTACCTGCTGCATCCTATCTGCTGTTCTCTACCTGCTGTCTTCTACCTGCTGTTCCCATCCTGTTAAAGAACGATGCTGTCTCTCTGAGGCATCCCTTCCTGTTAAAGAACGATGCGGTCTCTCTGAGGCATCCCTTCCTGTTAAAGAACGATGCTGTCTCTCTGAGGCATCCCTGTTAAAGAACGATGTAAACAAGCAGAGACCCATCGTGGAAACAAATAACAAGACTGCCTTTGTAATACAAAAACATTTTCATTTTTCCAAATATTCATCACAAACATAGAAAATACACCAACAAACGGCGCCTGTTTATTGGTCATATAGATCCCTCTGATGACATCATGTCATGGGTTTACAACACAGCGCCTGTTTATTGGTCATATATAGATCCCTCTGATGACATCATGTCATGGGTTTACAACACAGCGCCTGTTTATTGGTCATATATATATCCCTCTGATGACATCATGTCATGGGTTTACAACACAGCGCCTGTTTATTGGTCATATATAGATCCCTCTGATGACATCATGTCATGGGTTTACAACACAGCGCCTGTTTATTGGTCATATATATATCCCTCTGATGACATCATGTCATGGGTTTACAACACAGCGCCTGTTTATTGGTCATATATATCCCTCTGATGACATCATGTCATGGGTTTACAACACAGCGCCTGTTTATTGGTCATATATAGATCCCTCTGATGACATCATGTCATGGGTTTACAACACAGCGCCTGTTTATTGGTCATATATATATCCCTCTGATGACATCATGTCACGGGTTTACAACACAGCGCCTGTTTATTGGTCATATATATATCCCTCTGATGACATCATGTCATGGGTTTACAACACAGCGCCTGTTTATTGGTCATATAGATCCCTCTGATGACATCATGTCATGGGTTTACAACACAGCGCCTGTTTATTGGTCATATATATATCCCTCTGATGACATCATGTCATGGGTTTACAACACAGCGCCTGTTTATTGGTCATATAGATCCCTCTGATGACATCATGCCATGGGTTTACAACACAGCGCCTGTTTATTGGTCATATATATCCCTCTGATGACATCATCAACAAGAGACGGTCGAGAGTTTAAAGTGTCACAGTGTCTTCCTTCCTCTGCCTCTCCCCCCGCCTCTCTTTCCCCCCCTCCCACCTCTCTTACCCCCCCTCCCTTCTCTCGGTTGGCCCCTAAACACTGACTGGGCCGTTACCATGGCGACCCCGCTGTCACCGTCGTCCCCGGAACTGCTGCTGTCATTCTGCTCCGTCCTATTAGGGAGGAGTTTAGGTTGAGGTACTCCGTTATTAGGAGGAGGAAGCACTTCTTTCCTCTGCTGGCTGACTCCTCCCACAGCCAGGTTGGCCCCTCCCACATTATGACTAACCACTCCTACTTCCTCTCTTTCTTGGCTGGCCACTCCCACATCCTGGTTGGCTCTTCCCACATTCTCTTGAGCAGGCTTACTGACCTCTGACCCCAGGAACCCCCCTGTCCCCTCTTCCACCTCTCCCTTCCTCTGCTTTGGCTCTGACCCCTTCCCTCTTTTAGCCTTGGACGGAGAGCCAGTCCCCTCTTCTTCCTCTTCCCTCCCTCCGTCCTCCCTCTCTTCCCTCCCTCCCTCCGTCCTCCCTCTCTTTCCTCTTTATACAGGTAACGGCCCGGCGGAGGCGCTGGCTCTTGATGGCCTGTCTCTCCTGCTGCTCCAGACGGAAGAACGAGTCGATACGCAGCTGGGTCTACAGGAAGGGAGGAGGGGAGAGAAGGAGGGGGAGGGAGGAGGGGAGAGGAGGGGGAGGGAGGAGGGGGGGAGAGAGGAGGGGAGAGAAGGAGGGGAGGGGGGGAGAATGGAGAGGAGGGGAGAGAGAGGAATGGAGGTATACAGGACAGATCAGAGGCAACTTCACAATAAATTCACTATTATACCCAAGTCATTCTCAATCTCTACTTGCAATAATTACTACCAATCATTGATCCAGACTAATACCTATTGATCCAGACTAATACCTATTGATCCAGACTAATACCTATTGATCCAGACTAATACCTATTGATCCAGACTAATACCTATTGATCCAGATGAATGACTATTGATCCAGACTAATACCTATTGATCCAGACTAATACCTATTGATCCAGACTAATGCCTATTGATCCAGACTAATGACTATTGATCCAGACTAATACCTATTGATCCAGACTAATACCTATTGATCCAGACTAATGCCTATTGATCCAGACTAATGCCTATTGATCCAGACTAATACCTATTGATCCAGACTAATACCTGTTGATCCAGACTAATACCTATCTATTGATCCAGACTAATACCTATCTATTGATCCAGACTAATACCTATTGATCCAGACTAATACCTATCTATTGATCCAGACTAATACCCCATTGATCCAGACTAATACCTGTTGATCCAGACTATTGATCCAGACTAATACCTATTGATCCAGACTAATACCTATTGATCCAGACTAATGCCTATTGATCCAGACTAATGCCTATTGATCCAGACTAATACCTATTGATCCAGACTAATACCTATTGATCCAGACTAATACCTATCTATTGATCCAGACTAATACCTATCTATTGATCCAGACTAATACCCCATTGATCCAGACTAATACCTGTTGATCCAGACTATTGATCCAGACTAATACCTATTGATCCAGACTAATACCTATTGATCCAGACTAATGCCTATTGATCCAGACTAATACCTATTGATCCAGACTAATACCTATTGATCCAGACTAATACCTATTGATCCAGACTAATACCTATTGATCCAGACTAATGCCTATTGATCCAGACTATTGATCCAGACTAATACCTATTGATCCAGACTAATGCCTATTGATCCAGACTATTGATCCAGACTAATACCTATTGATCCAGACTAATACCTGTTGTGTGTTGAGCTGTTTGATAACAGGATGTAGAGTCTCTTCTGTCTTCCTGCTGTTCCAACCAAAACGACTCTCACAGAATGTAGGCTGAGGGTTAAGAAAAACTGGTCCCAAAAACTACACAGAACATCTCACACACACGCACACGCACACACACACTCTCCTAGAGGATATTCCTTGAGGAGGTCGAGGTGTGGGCGGCCCCAGCTAAAGGAGCTTTCTGATAGGTCGACGCTGGGCTGCAGGTAGGCAGTTGCCACGGCAGGGTTGGGGAAGCCCGGCCGCAGCCGAAGCCCTCTCAGTTTCCTCTTGACCTTGGAGTCACGGGGGTCAGAGGTCAGACGTTGCTGCTGCTGGGCCAAGGACCACCACTCACTGGAAGGGGAAACGGAGACAGAAAGCACAGACAGACCGAGTAAAGAAAAACAGCTGTGTTCTCTCTCTGTGATCTCTGAGGGAAGTGAACCCACAATCTTGGCATAGCTAAAGTCACACAGGACCACTCATTCATTATTCATCACCACACAATACCCTGAACCCACCCAGACCACTAGACCCCCCCCCCCCCCCCCCCCGGTCCTGACCTGAACATGCTGACTGGTTCCGTGCCAGGTCCAGGGAACTCGTTGAGTATCTCCATGCCCGTCACAAAGCCCACCCCCGGGACTCCCTCCGTATAGTCACTACCCAGCAGGTAGGCCAGGTTAATCAGCTTGGTACGGTCCACGCCTGGGGAGGGACGAGGGTTAGAGAGAGTAGTCTAGTGGTGGTGGGGGGGTGGTTGGTATCTAGTGGTTTGGGTGGGTGGGGGTTGGCGTCTATTGGTTTGGGTGGGTGGGGGGTGGTTGGTGTCTTGTGGTTTGGGTGGGTGGGTGGGGTGTGGGTGGTTGGTATCTAGTGGTTTGGGTGGGTGGGGGGTTGGCGTCTATTGGTTTGGGTGGGTGGGTGGGGTGGGTGTGGTTGGTATCTAGTGGTTTGGGGGGTTGGCGTCTAGTGGTTTGGGTCGGGGGGTTGGTGTCTAGTGGTTTGGGTCGGGGGTTGGTATCTAGTGGTTTGGGTGGGTGGGGGGGTTGGCGTCTATTGGTTTGGGTGGGGGGTTGGTCTCTAGTGGTTTGGGGGTTGGCGTCTAGTGGTTTGGGAGGGTGGGGGGTTGGTGTCTAGTGGTTTGGGTCGGGGGGTTGGTGTCTAGTGGTTTGGGTCGGGGGGTTGGTGTCTAGTGGTTTGGGTGGGGGGGGGTTGGTGTCTAGTAGTTTGGGTGGGGTGGTTGGTGTCTAGTGGTCTGGGTGGGTGGGGGGTTGGTGTCTAGTGATTTGGGTGGGTGGGTGGGTTGGTGTCTAGTGGTTTGGGTGGGTGGGTTGGTATCTTGTGATTTGGGTGGGTGGGTGGGTTGGTGTCTAGTGGTTTGGGTGGGGGGTTGGTGTCTAGTGATTTGGGTGGGTGGGTTGGTGTCTAGTGGTTTGGGTGGGTGGGGGGTTGGTGTCTAGTGGTTTGGGTGGGTGGGGGGTTGGTGTCTAGTGGTTTGGGTGTGTGGGTGGGGTGGGTGTCTACGTACCCAGTTGGTTCTGTAGGTCTACGTACTGCTAGGGTTCTACGTACCCAGTTGGTTCTGTAGATCTACGTATTGCTAGGGTTCTACGTACCCAGTTGGTTCTGTAGGTCTACGTAACCAGTTGGTTCTGTAGGTCTACGTACTGGTAGTGTTCTACGTACCCAGTTGGTTCTGTAGGTCTACGTACCCAGTTGGTTCTGTAGGTCTACGTACTGGTAGTGTTCTACGTACCCAGTTGGTTCTGTAGGTCTACGTACCCAGTTGGTTCTGTAGGTCTACGTACCCAGTTGGTTCTGTAGGTCTACGTACTGCTAAGGTTCTACGTACCCAGTTGGTTCTGTAGGTCTACGTACCCAGTTGGTTCTGTAGGTCTACGTACTGCTAGGGTTCTACGTACCCAGTTGGTTCTGTAGGTCTACATACTGCTAGGGTTCTACGTAACCAGTTGGTTCTGTAGGTCTACGTAACCAGTTGGTTCTGTAGGTCTACGTACTGCTAGGGTTCTACGTACCCAGTTGGTTCTGTAGATCTACGTACTGCTAGGGTTCTACGTACCCAGTTGGTTCTGTAGGTCTACGTACCCAGTTGGTTCTGTAGGTCTACGTACTGCTAGGGTTCTACGCACCCAGTTGGTTCTGTAGATCTACGTACTGCTAGGGTTCTACGTACTCAGTTGGTTCTGTAGGTCTACGTACCCAGTTGGTTCTGTAGGTTACTGCTAGGGTTCTACGTACCCAGTTGGTTCTGTAGGTCTACGTACCCAGTTGGTTCTGTAGGTCTCACGTACCCAGTTGGTTCTGTAGGTCTACGTACTGCTAGGGTTCTACGTACCCAGTTTGTTCTGTAGGTCTACGTAACCAGTTGGTTCTGTAGGTCCACGTACCCAGTTGGTTCTGTAGGTCTACGTACTGCTAGGGTTCTACGTACCCAGTTGGTTCTGTAGGTCTACGTAACCAGTTGGTTCTGTAGGTCTACGTACCCAGTTGGTTCTGTAGGTCTACGTACCCAGTTGGTTCTGTAGGTCCACGTACCCAGTTGGTTCTGTAGGTCTACGTACTGCTAGGGTTCTACGTACCCAGTTGGTTCTGTAGGTCTACGTAACCAGTTGGTTCTGTAGGTCTACGTACCCAGTTGGTTCTGTAGGTCTACGTACCCAGTTGGTTCTGTAGGTCTACGTACCCAGTTGGTTCTGTAGGTCTACGTACTGCTAGGGTTCTACGTACCCAGTTGGTTCTGTAGGTCTACGTACCCAGTTGGTTCTGTAGGTCTACGTAACCAGTTGGTTCTGTAGGTCTACGTACTGCTAGGGTTCTACGTACCCAGTTGGTTCTGTAGATCTACGTACTGCTAGGGTTCTACGTACCCAGTTGGTTCTGTAGGTCTACGTAACCAGTTGGTTCTGTAGGTCTACGTACCCAGTTGGTTCTGTAGGTCTACGTACTGGTAGTATTCTAGGTATTTGTTCTGGCTGAAGAAGTTCTTGTAGACGTGTCGTCCTCCGAACAGCCAGACGTCGCTGTCATCGGTGATTGTTCCATGGGTCTGGTCGGTCCGGTCCAGGGCTGCACACTGGGCCTCGGCCTCACCGGGAGCCACCAGGAAGGGTACGCCAAACAACCTCAGCAGCTCCTGACGGACAAGACCCACCGGGACATTAGACCCGGTAAGGGATCGTCATCGACGACAGGGGGGCCTATGCTTTCTACGGAAAATAATGACGACAGGAAATGGTGTGTTCCACGGAGCGGTGAGGAACTGACCTTCCACAGAGTTGATTATTAATCTTTTTATAACATGGCTATAATTTAACACATTTGCAGCTAAACATGTGTTCAACATTCACTGAAGTCGTTAGCATGTTTACTAGATAGCTACAGTAGTTGCCGTGGTAATAGTTTAGCTAACCAAACTATCAGTCTTAGCTTGTTTGGCGTACCAAACTATCAATCCTAGCTTGTTTAGCTAAACAAACTAAGGGTCAGGGGAAGAGTCCGGGGAAGAGTCCGGGGAATTGTCACGGGAAGAGTCAGGGGAAGGTCCGGGTCTGGGTCAGGGGAAGAGTCAGGGGAAGAGTCAGGGGAAGGGTCAGGGGAAGAGTCAGGGGAAGGGTCAGGGGAAGAGTCAGGGGAAGAGTCAGGGTCAGGGTCAGGGGAACTGTCCGGGGAAGAGTCAGGGGAAGTGTCAGGGGAAGGGTCAGGGGAAGAGTCCGGGAAGAGTCAGGGCCTGGGGAAGAGTCAGGGTCTGGGTCAGGGGAAGAGTCCGGGAAGGGTCAGGGTCTGGGTCAGGGGAAGAGTCAGGGTCTGGGTCAGGGGAAGGGTCTGGGTCAGGGTCAGGCGAAGAGTCAGGGTCTGGGTCAGGGGAAGGGTCAGGGTCTGGGTCAGGGGAAGAGTCAGGGTCTGGGTCAGGGGAAGAGTCAGGGGAAGGGTCAGGGTCTGGGTCAGGGGAAGAGTCAGGGGAAGGGTCAGGGTCTGGGTCAGGGGAAGAGTCAGGGGAAGAGTCCGGGGAAGAGTCCGGGTCTGGGTCAGGGGAAGTGTCAGGGGAAGAGTCAGGGTCTGGGTCAGGGGAAGCGTCCGGGTCTGGGGAAGAGTCCAGGGAAGAGTCAGGGTCTGGGTCAGGGGAAGAGTCAGGGTCTGAGGCAGGGTCTGAGTCAGGGTCTGAGTCAGGGTCTGAGTCAGAGTCAGGGAAGAGTCAGGGGAAGGGTCAGGGGAAGAGTCAGGGTCTGGGTCAGGGGAAGAGTCAGGGGAAGAGTCAGGGGAAGGGTCAGGGGAAGGGTCAGGGGAAGAGTCAGGGGAAGAGTCCGGGGGAAGGGTCCGGGAAGAGTCCGGGTCTGGGTCAGGGGAAGTGTCAGGGGAAGAGTCAGGGTCTGGGTCAGGGGAAGAGTCCGGGTCTGGGGAAGAGTCCGGGGAAGAGTCAGGGTCTGGGTCAGGGTCTGAGTCAGGGTCTGAGTCAGGGGAAGAGTCATGGGAAGGGTCAGGGGAAGAGTCAGGGGAAGAGTCAGGGGAAGGGTCAGGGGAAGAGTCAGGGGAAGAGTCAGGGGAACTGTCCGGGGAAGAGTCAGGGGAAGTGTCAGGGGAAGGGTCAGGGGAAGAGTCCGGGGAAGAGTCAGGGTCTGGGGAAGAGTCAGGGTCTGGGTCAGGGGAAGAGTCCGGGGAAGGGTCTGGGTCAGGGGAAGGGTCTGGGTCAGGGGAAGAGTCAGGGTCTGGGTCAGGGGAAGAGTCAGGGTCTGGGTCAGGGGAAGAGTCAGGGGAAGGGTCAGGGTCTGGGTCAGGGGAAGAGTCAGGGGAAGGGTCAGGGTCTGGGTCAGGGGAAGAGTCAGGGGAAGAGTCCGGGGAAGAGTCCGGGTCTGGGTCAGGGGAAGTGTCAGGGGAAGAGTCAGGGTCTGGGTCAGGGGAAGAGTCCGGGTCTGGGGAAGAGTCCAGGGAAGAGTCAGGGTCTGGGTCAGGGGAAGAGTCAGGGTCTGAGGCAGGGTCTGAGTCAGGGTCTGAGTCAGGGTCTGAGTCAGAGTCAGGGGAAGTCAGGGGAAGGGTCAGGGGAAGAGTCAGGGTCTGGGTCAGGGGAAGAGTCAGGGGAAGAGTCAGGGGAAGGGTCAGGGGAAGAGTCAGGGGAAGAGTCCGGGGAAGAGTCCGGGGAAGAGTCCGGGGAAGAGTCCGGGTCTGGGTCAGGGGAAGTGTCAGGGGAAGAGTCAGGGTCTGGGTCAGGGGAAGAGTCCGGGTCTGGGGAAGAGTCCGGGGAAGAGTCAGGGTCTGGGTCAGGGTCTGAGTCAGGGGAAGAGTCAGGGGAAGAGTCAGGGTCTGGATCAGGGGAAGAGTCAGGGTCTGGGTCAGGGGAAGGGTCAGGCGAAGGGTCAGGGTCTGGGTCAGGGGAAGGGTCAGGGTCTGGGTCAGGGGAAGGGTCTGGGTCAGGGGAAGAGTCAGGGTCTGGGTCAGGGGAAGAGTCAGGGTCTGGGTCAGGGGAAGAGTCAGGGTCTGGGTCAGGGTCTGGGTCAGAGTCTGGGTCAGGGGAAGAGTTAGGGGAAGAGTCCGGGGAAGAGTCCGGGGAAGAGTCCGGGTCTGGGTCAGGGGAAGTGTCAGGGGAAGAGTCAGGGGAAGAGTCAGGGTCTGGGTCAGGGGAAGAGTCAGGGTCTGGGGAAGAGTCAGGGTCTGGGTCAGGGGAAGAGTCAGGGTCTGGGTCAGGGGAAGAGTCCAGGGAAGCGTCAGGGTCTGGGTCAGGGGAAGGGTCAGGGGAACTGTCCGGGGAAGAGTCAGGGTCTGGGTCAGGGGAAGAGTCAGGGTCTGGGTCAGGGGAAGAGTCCGGGGAAGAGTCAGGGTCTGGGTCAGGAAAGGAGTCAGGGTCTGGGTCAGGGGAAGAGTCCGGGGAAGAGTCAGGGTCTGGGTCAGGGGAAGAGTCAGGGTCTGGGTCAGGGAAGGGTCAGGGGAAGAGTCAGGGGAAGGGTCAGGGGAAGAGTCAGGGGAAGAGTCAGGGGAAGAGTCAGGGGAAGGGTCAGGGGAAGAGTCAGGGGAAGAGTCAGGGTCAGGGTCAGGGGAACTGTCCGGGGAAGAGTCAGGGGAAGTGTCAGGGGAAGGGTCAGGGGAAGAGTCAGGGGAAGAGTCAGGGTCTGGGGAAGAGTCAGGGTCTGGGTCAGGGGAAGAGTCCGGGAAGGGTCAGGGTCTGGGTCAGGGGAAGAGTCAGGGTCTGGGTCAGGGTCTGGGTCAGGGGAAGAGTCAGGGGAAGAGTCAGGGGAAGAGTCAGGGGAAGGGTCAGGGGAAGAGTCAGGGGAAGAGTCAGGGTCAGGGTCAGGGAACTGTCCGGGGAAGAGTCAGGGGAAGTGTCAGGGGAAGGGTCAGGGGAAGAGTCCGGGGAAGAGTCAGGGTCTGGGGAAGAGTCAGGGTCTGGGTCAGGGAAGAGTCCGGGGAAGGGTCAGGGTCTGGGTCAGGGAAGAGTCAGGGTCTGGGTCAGGGGAAGGGTCTGGGTCAGGGTCAGGCGAAGAGTCAGGGTCTGGGTCAGGGGAAGGGTCAGGGTCTGGGTCAGGGGAAGAGTCAGGGTCTGGGTCAGGGGAAGAGTCAGGGGAAGGGTCTGGGTCAGGGGAAGAGTCAGGGGAAGGGTCAGGGTCTGGGTCAGGGGAAGAGTCAGGGGAAGAGTCCGGGGAAGAGTCCGGGTCTGGGTCAGGGGAAGTGTCAGGGGAAGAGTCAGGGTCTGGGTCAGGGGAAGAGTCCGGGTCTGGGGAAGAGTCCAGGGAGAAGTCAGGGTCTGGGTCAGGGGAAGAGTCAGGGTCTGAGGCAGGGTCTGAGTCAGAGTCAGGGGAAGAGTCAGGGGAAGGGTCAGGGGAAGAGTCAGGGTCTGGGTCAGGGGAAGAGTCAGGGGAAGAGTCAGGGGAAGAGTCAGGGGAAGGGTCAGGGGAAGGGTCAGGGGAAGGGTCAGGGGAAGAGTCAGGGGAAGAGTCCGGGGAAGAGTCCGGGGAAGAGTCCGGGTCTGGGTCAGGGGAAGTGTCAGGGGAAGAGTCAGGGTCTGGGTCAGGGGAAGAGTCCGGGTCTGGGGAAGAGTCCGGGGAAGAGTCAGGGTCTGGGTCAGGGTCTGAGTCAGGGGAAGAGTCAGGGGAAGAGTCAGGGGAAGAGTCAGGGTCTGGATCAGGGGAAGAGTCAGGGTCTGGGTCAGGGGAAGGGTCCGGCGAAGGGTCAGGGTCTGGGTCAGGGGAAGGGTCTGGGTCAGGGGAAGGGTCTGGGTCAGGGGAAGAGTCAGGGTCTGGGTCAGGGGAAGAGTCAGGGTCTGGGTCAGGGGAAGAGTTAGGGGAAGAGTCCGGGGAAGAGTCCGGGGAAGAGTCCGTGTCTGGGTCAGGGGAAGTGTCAGGGGAAGAGTCAGGGGAAGAGTCAGGGTCTGGGTCAGGGGAAGAGTCAGGGTCTGGGGAAGAGTCAGGGTCTGGGTCAGGGGAAGAGTCAGGGTCTGGGTCAGGGGAAGAGTCCAGGGAAGCGTCAGGGTCTGGGTCAGGGGAAGGGTCAGGGGAACTGTCCGGGGAAGAGTCAGGGTCTGGGTCAGGGAAGAGTCAGGGTCTGGGTCAGGGGAAGAGTCCGGGGAAGAGTCAGGGTCTGGGTCAGGGGAAGAGTCAGGGTCTGGGTCAGGGTCTGGGGAAGAGTCAGGGGAAGGGTCAGGGGAAGAGTCAGGGAAGAGTCAGGGGAAGAGTCAGGGGAAGGGTCAGGGGAAGAGTCAGGGGAAGAGTCAGGGGAAGAGTCAGGGTCAGGGTCAGGGGAACTGTCCGGGGAAGAGTCAGGGGAAGTGTCAGGGGAAGGGTCAGGGGAAGAGTCCGGGGAAGAGTCAGGGTCTGGGGAGGAGTCAGGGTCTGGGTCAGGGGAAGAGTCCGGGGAAGGGTCAGGGTCTGGGTCAGGGGAAGAGTCAGGGTCTGGGTCAGGGGAAGGGTCTGGGTCAGGGTCAGGCGAAGAGTCAGGGTCTGGGTCAGGGTCTGGGTCAGGGGAAGAGTCAGGGTCTGGGTCAGGGGAAGAGTCAGGGGAAGGGTCAGGGTCTGGGTCAGGGGAAGAGTCAGGGGAAGGGTCAGGGTCTGGGTCAGGGGAAGAGTCAGGGGAAGAGTCCGGGGAAGAGTCCGGGTCTGGGTCAGGGGAAGTGTCAGGGGAAGAGTCAGGGTCTGGGTCAGGGGAAGAGTCCGGGTCTGGGGAAGAGTCCAGGGAAGAGTCAGGGTCTGGGTCAGGGGAAGAGTCAGGGTCTGAGGCAGGGTCTGAGTCAGGGTCAGGGGAAGAGTCAGGGGAAGAGTCAGGGTCTGGGTCAGGGGAAGAGTCAGGGGAAGAGTCAGGGGAAGGGTCAGGGGAAGGGTCAGGGGAAGGGTCAGGGGAAGGGTCAGGGGAAGAGTCCGGGGAAGAGTCCGGGGAAGAGTCCGGGGAAGAGTCCGGGTCTGGGTCAGGGGAAGTGTCAGGGGAAGAGTCAGGGTCTGGGTCAGGGGAAGAGTCCGGGTCTGGGGAAGAGTCCGGGGAAGAGTCAGGGTCTGGGTCAGGGTCTGAGTCAGGGTCTGAGTCAGGGTCTGAGTCAGGGGAAGAGTCAGGGTCTGGATCAGGGGAAGAGTCAGGGTCTGGGTCAGGGGAAGGGTCAGGCGAAGGGTCAGGGTCTGGGTCAGGGTCTGGGTCAGGGGAAGGGTCTGGGTCAGGGGAAGAGTCAGGGTCTGGGTCAGGGGAAGAGTCAGGGTCTGGGTCAGGGGAAGAGTCAGGGTCTGGGGAAGAGTCAGGGTCTGGGTCAGGGGAAGAGTCAGGGGAAGAGTCAGGGTCAGGGTCAGGGGAACTGTCCGGGGAAGAGTCAGGGGAAGTGTCAGGGGAAGGGTCAGGGGAAGAGTCCGGGGAAGAGTCAGGGTCTGGGGAGGAGTCAGGGTCTGGGTCAGGGGAAGAGTCCGGGGAAGAGTCAGGGTCTGGGTCAGGGGAAGAGTCAGGGTCTGGGTCAGGGGAAGGGTCAGGGGAAGAGTCAGGGAAGGGTCAGGGGAAGAGTCAGGGGAAGAGTCAGGGGAAGAGTCAGGGGAAGGGTCAGGGGAAGAGTCAGGGGAAGAGTCAGGGTCAGGGTCAGGGGAACTGTCCGGGGAAGAGTCAGGGAAGTGTCAGGGGAAGGGTCAGGGGAAGAGTCAGGGGAAGAGTCAGGGTCTGGGGAAGAGTCAGGGTCTGGGTCAGGGGAAGAGTCCGGGGAAGGGTCAGGGTCTGGGTCAGGGGAAGAGTCAGGGTCTGGGTCAGGGTCTGGGTCAGGGGAAGAGTCAGGGGAAGAGTCAGGGGAAGAGTCAGGGGAAGGGTCAGGGGAAGAGTCAGGGGAAGAGTCAGGGTCAGGGTCAGGGGAACTGTCCGGGGAAGAGTCAGGGGAAGTGTCAGGGGAAGGGTCAGGGGAAGAGTCCGGGGAAGAGTCAGGGTCTGGGGAAGAGTCAGGGTCTGGGTCAGGGGAAGAGTCCGGGGAAGGGTCAGGGTCTGGGTCAGGGGAAGAGTCAGGGTCTGGGTCAGGGGAAGGGTCTGGGTCAGGGTCAGGCGAAGAGTCAGGGTCTGGGTCAGGGGAAGGGTCAGGGTCTGGGTCAGGGGAAGAGTCAGGGTCTGGGTCAGGGGAAGAGTCAGGGGAAGGGTCTGGGTCAGGGGAAGAGTCAGGGGAAGGGTCAGGGTCTGGGTCAGGGGAAGAGTCAGGGGTGTGGGGGAAGAGTCCGGGTCTGGGTCAGGGGAAGTGTCAGGGGAAGAGTCAGGGTCTGGGTCAGGGGAAGAGTCCGGGTCTGGGGAAGAGTCCAGGGAGAAGTCAGGGTCTGGGTCAGGGGAAGAGTCAGGGTCTGAGGCAGGGTCTGAGTCAGAGTCAGGGGAAGAGTCAGGGAAGGGTCAGGGGAAGAGTCAGGGTCTGGGTCAGGGGAAGAGTCAGGGGAAGAGTCAGGGGAAGAGTCAGGGGAAGGGTCAGGGGAAGGGTCAGGGGAAGGGTCAGGGGAAGAGTCAGGGGAAGAGTCCGGGGAAGAGTCCGGGGAAGAGTCCGGGTCTGGGTCAGGGGAAGTGTCAGGGGAAGAGTCAGGGTCTGGGTCAGGGGAAGAGTCCGGGTCTGGGGAAGAGTCCGGGAAGAGTCAGGGTCTGGGTCAGGGTCTGAGTCAGGGGAAGAGTCAGGGGAAGAGTCAGGGGAAGAGTCAGGGTCTGGATCAGGGGAAGAGTCAGGGTCTGGGTCAGGGAAGGGTCAGGCGAAGGGTCAGGGTCTGGGTCAGGGGAAGGGTCTGGGTCAGGGGAAGGGTCTGGGTCAGGGGAAGAGTCAGGGTCTGGGTCAGGGGAAGAGTCAGGGTCTGGGTCAGGGGAAGAGTTAGGGGAAGAGTCCGGGGAAGAGTCCGGGGAAGAGTCCGTGTCTGGGTCAGGGGAAGTGTCAGGGGAAGAGTCAGGGGAAGAGTCAGGGTCTGGGTCAGGGGAAGAGTCAGGGTCTGGGGAAGAGTCAGGGTCTGGGTCAGGGGAAGAGTCAGGGTCTGGGTCAGGGGAAGAGTCCAGGGAAGCGTCAGGGTCTGGGTCAGGGGAAGGGTCAGGGGAACTGTCCGGGGAAGAGTCAGGGTCTGGGTCAGGGGAAGAGTCAGGGTCTGGGTCAGGGGAAGAGTCCGGGGAAGAGTCAGGGTCTGGGTCAGGGGAAGAGTCAGGGTCTGGGTCAGGGTCTGGGGAAGAGTCAGGGGAAGGGTCAGGGGAAGAGTCAGGGGAAGAGTCAGGGGAAGAGTCAGGGGAAGGGTCAGGGGAAGAGTCAGGGGAAGAGTCAGGGGAAGAGTCAGGGTCAGGGTCAGGGGAACTGTCCGGGGAAGAGTCAGGGGAAGTGTCAGGGGAAGGGTCAGGGGAAGAGTCCGGGGAAGAGTCAGGGTCTGGGGAGGAGTCAGGGTCTGGGTCAGGGGAAGAGTCCGGGGAAGGGTCAGGGTCTGGGTCAGGGGAAGAGTCAGGGTCTGGGTCAGGGGAAGGGTCTGGGTCAGGGTCAGGCGAAGAGTCAGGGTCTGGGTCAGGGTCTGGGTCAGGGGAAGAGTCAGGGTCTGGGTCAGGGGAAGAGTCAGGGGAAGGGTCAGGGTCTGGGTCAGGGGAAGAGTCAGGGGAAGGGTCAGGGTCTGGGTCAGGGGAAGAGTCAGGGGAAGAGTCCGGGGAAGAGTCCGGGTCTGGGTCAGGGGAAGTGTCAGGGGAAGAGTCAGGGTCTGGGTCAGGGGAAGAGTCCGGGTCTGGGGAAGAGTCCAGGGAAGAGTCAGGGTCTGGGTCAGGGGAAGAGTCAGGGTCTGAGGCAGGGTCTGAGTCAGGGTCAGGGGAAGAGTCAGGGGAAGAGTCAGGGTCTGGGTCAGGGGAAGAGTCAGGGGAAGGGTCAGGGGAAGGGTCAGGGGAAGGGTCAGGGAAGGGTCAGGGGGAAGAGTCGGGGAAGAGTCCAGGGGGAAGAGTCCGGGGAAGAGTCCGGGTCTGGGTCAGGGGAAGTGTCAGGGGAAGAGTCAGGGTCTGGGTCAGGGGAAGAGTCCGGGTCTGGGGAAGAGTCCGGGGAAGAGTCAGGGTCTGGGTCAGGGTCTGAGTCAGGGTCTGAGTCAGGGTCTGAGTCAGGGAAGAGTCAGGGTCTGGATCAGGGGAAGAGTCAGGGTCTGGGTCAGGGGAAGGGTCAGGGAAGGGTCAGGGTCTGGGTCAGGGTCTGGGTCAGGGGAAGGGTCTGGGTCAGGGGAAGAGTCAGGGTCTGGGTCAGGGAAGAGTCAGGGTCTGGGTCAGGGGAAGAGTCAGGGTCTGGGGAAGAGTCAGGGTCTGGGTCAGGGGAAGAGTCAGGGGAAGAGTCAGGGTCAGGGTCAGGGGAACTGTCCGGGGAAGAGTCAGGGGAAGTGTCAGGGGAAGGGTCAGGGGAAGAGTCCGGGGAAGAGTCAGGGTCTGGGGAGGAGTCAGGGTCTGGGTCAGGGGAAGAGTCCGGGGAAGGGTCAGGGTCTGGGTCAGGGAAGAGTCAGGGTCTGGGTCAGGGAAGGGTCTGGGTCAGGGTCAGGGAAGAGTCAGGGTCTGGGTCAGGGTCAGGGTCTGGGTCAGGGGAAGAGTCAGGGTCTGGGTCAGGGGAAGAGTCAGGGGAAGGGTCAGGGTCTGGGTCAGGGGAAGAGTCAGGGGAAGGGTCAGGGTCTGGGTCAGGGGAAGAGTCAGGGGAAGAGTCCGGGGAAGAGTCCGGGTCTGGGTCAGGGGAAGTGTCAGGGGAAGAGTCAGGGTCTGGGTCAGGGGAAGAGTCCGGGTCTGGGGAAGAGTCCAGGGAAGAGTCAGGGTCTGGGTCAGGGGAAGAGTCAGGGTCTGAGGCAGGGTCTGAGTCAGGGTCAGGGAAGAGTCAGGGGAAGAGTCAGGGTCTGGGTCAGGGGAAGAGTCAGGGGAAGAGTCAGGGGAAGGGTCAGGGGAAGGGTCAGGGGAAGGGTCAGGGGAAGGGTCAGGGGAAGGGTCAGGGGAAGAGTCGGGGAAGAGTCCGGGGAAGAGTCCGGGAAGAGTCCGGGTCTGGGTCAGGGGAAGTGTCAGGGGAAGAGTCAGGGTCTGGGTCAGGGGAAGAGTCCGGGTCTGGGGAAGAGTCCGGGGAAGAGTCAGGGTCTGGGTCAGGGTCTGAGTCAGGGTCTGAGTCAGGGTCTGAGTCAGGGGAAGAGTCAGGGTCTGGATCAGGGGAAGAGTCAGGGTCTGGGTCAGGGGAAGGGTCAGGCGAAGGGTCAGGGTCTGGGTCAGGGTCTGGGTCAGGGGAAGGGTCTGGGTCAGGGGAAGAGTCAGGGTCTGGGTCAGGGGAAGAGTCAGGGTCTGGGTCAGGGGAAGAGTCAGGGTCTGGGGAAGAGTCAGGGTCTGGGTCAGGGGAAGAGTCAGGGGAAGAGTCAGGGTCTGGGTCAGGGTCTGAGTCAGGGTCTGAGTCAGGGGAAGAGTCAGGGGAAGAGTCAGGGTCTGGGTCAGGGAAGGGTCAGGCGAAGGGTCAGGGTCTGGGTCAGGGGAAGGGTCTGGGTCAGGGAAGAGTCAGGGTCAGGGGAAGAGTCAGGGTCTGGGTCAGGGGAAGAGTCAGGGTCTGGGTCAGGGGAAGAGTCAGGGTCTGGGTCAGGGTCTGGGTCAGGGGAAGAGTTAGGGGAAGAGTCCGGGGAAGAGTCCGGGTCTGGGTCAGGGGAAGTGTCAGGGGAAGAGTCAGGGTCTGGGTCAGGGGAAGAGTCAGGGTCTGGGGAAGAGTCAGGGTCTGGGTCAGGGAAGAGTCAGGGTCTGGGTCAGGGGAAGAGTCCAGGGAAGCGTCAGGGTCTGGGGAAGGGTCAGGGGAACTGTCCGGGGAAGAGTCAGGGTCTGGGTCAGGGGAAGAGTCAGGGTCTGGGTCAGGGGAAGAGTCAGGGTCTGGGTCAGGGGAAGAGTCAGGGTCTGGGTCAGGGGAAGAGTCCGGGGAAGAGTCAGGGTCTGGGGAAGAGTCAGGGTCTGGGTCAGGGGAAGGGTCCGGGGAAGAGGCAGGGTCTGGGGAAGAGTCAGGGTCTGGGTCAGGGGAAGGGTCCGGGGAAGAGGCAGGGTCAGGGGTCAGGGTCTGCCACATCCATCAGTTAGTGTTTAAACAGGCACATGATACACAGACAATCACATCCACTATGAACTAAATGTGTGTGTTGACTGACTCCTTTATCAGACTGACTAAATGTGTGTTGTCCGTCTCCTTTATCAGACTGACTAAATGTGTGTGTTGACGGTCTCCTTTACCAGACTGACTAAATGTGTGTTGACTGCCTCCTTTATCAGACTGACTAAATGTGAGTGTTGACGGTCTCCTTTATCAGACTGACTAAATGTGTGTTGACTGTCTCCTTTATCAGACTGACTAAATGTGTGTGTTGACCGTGTCCTTTATCAGACTGACTAAATGTGTGTGTTGACTGTCTCCTTTATCAGACTGACTAAATGTGTGTTGTCCGTCTCCTTTACCAGACTGACTAAATGTGTGTTGACCGTCTCCTTTATCAGACTGACTAAATGTGTGTGTTGACTGGCTCCTTTATCAGACTGACTAAATGTGTGTGTTGACTGACTCCTTTATCAGACTGACTAAATGTGAGTGTTGACGGTCTCCTTTATCAGACTGACTAAATGTGTGTGTTGACTGTCTCCTTTATCAGACTGACTAAATGTGTGTGTTGACTGACTCCTTTATCAGACTGACTAAATGTGTGTGTTGACAGTCTCCTTTATCAGACTGACTAAATGTGTGTGTTGACTGGCTCCTTTATCAGACTGACTAAATGTGAGTGTTGACTGGCTCCTTTACCAGACTGACTAAATGTGTGTGTTGACTGTCTCCTTTACCAGACTGACTAAATGTGAGTGTTGACTGGCTCCTTTATCAGACTGACTAAATGTGAGTGTTGACTGTCTCCTTTACCAGACTGACTAAATGTGTGTTGACTGTCTCCTTTATCAGACTGACTAAATGTGTGTGTTGACTGACTCCTTTATCAGACTGACTAAATGTGTGTGTTGACTGACTCCTTTATCAGACTGACTAAATGTGTGTGTTGACTGCCTCCTTTATCAGACTGACTAAATGTGTGTTGACTGGCTCCTTTATCAGACTGACTAAATGTGTGTTGACTGGCTCCTTTATCAGACTGACTAAATGTGAGTGTTGACTGACTCCTTTATCAGACTGACTAAATGTGAGTGTTGACTGGCTCCTTTACCAGACTGACTAAATGTGAGTGTTGACTGGCTCCTTTACCAGACTGACTAAATGTGAGTGTTGACTGGCTCCTTTACCAGACTGACTAAATGTGAGTGTTGACTGGCTCCTTTACCAGACTGACTAAATGTGAGTGTTGACTGTCTCCTCTACCTGGCTCTCCAGACACATCTGTCCGGTAACCGTGGCAGCGACGCGCTCCTGCTGCTGCTTCTGTTCCCTCAGCCTGGACTGCTGCTCTCCAAGACTGCTCTCTAGCGCCACCAGCTCATCCTGGTGGACAATATAGGTACTGCATCAGCCCAGTTCCACTACTGTACACAGTAACAGCTCTTCCTACAGGACAATACAGGTACTGCATCAACCCAGTTCCACTACTGTACACAGAAACACCTCCCCCTACAGGACAACACAGGTACAGCATCCTCAAATCTCTACTGTACAAACAGCTCCCCCTACAGGACAACACAGGTACTCCATCCTCAAATCTGTACTGTACAAACAGGTCCCCCTACAGGACAACACAGGTACAGCATCCTCAAATCTCTACCATACAAACATCTCCCCCTACAGGACAACATAGGTACTACATCCTCAAATTTCTACTGTACAAACAGCTCCCCCTACAGGACAACACAGGTACATCATCCTCAAATCTCTACTGTACAAACAGCTCCCCCTACAGGACAACACAGGTACTACATCCTCAAATATCTACTGTACAAACAGCTCCCCCTACAGGACAACACGGATACTACATCCTCAAATCTCTACTGTACAAACAGCTCCCCCTACAGGACAACACAGGTACTACATCCCCAAATCTCTACTGTACAAACAGCTCCCCCTACAGGACAACACAGGTACTACATCCTCAAATCTCTACTGTACAAACAGCTCCCCCTACAGGACAACACAGGTACATCATCCTCAAATCTCTACTGTACAAACAGCTCCAACAACACATCTCAACCACACACAGAGAAACAGACATTTTCCTGTCTATTTCCTGGTCATCTCCATCTCCATGCTCTGTCTTTTCACCATTACATATAAGCAGTACTTATCTTACCACGTTGATGTCTTCCCACTCGTTGGGTAGAGGAACAGACGCTGGGGCAGGAGGAGCTGGGCTGGGCTCTGTGGGAGGCTGGGGCTCCTCCTCCCTCTCTTCCAAAGGGATAGCTCTGCTACTTAAAGCCTCCTCCTCTTCCTCCTTCTTGGCCACGTCTTCCTGTGCCTTAGCTGGAGTACCGCCCCCAACCTCTATCAGCGAATCATCCGTCTCCTCCTCCTTTAGCTCCTCCCCCTCAGACACGTCAACGAAGCTCTCTGAATCACTGTCCTGCTCACTGTGCTCCTTGCCGTCCTCCATCTTCACAATCTGTCCATTCCTCTCCTCCCCAGTGTTCTGTCCATTCCTCTCCTCCCTGGTGTTCCTCTCCTCCTGCGATGGAGGTAAAGGCCCAGTCACTAGGCTGCTCCTCCCAGTCTCCTCCTCTCTGTTTAGACCAAGGCCTGATGGGGGAATAAGACCGAGAGCCTGACCCAAACTGTCCCCCTGACCCACTGCAGAGTGGAAAGCTCTGTTCCTGTTGTCGATGGCTTGCTCCAACTCCTCTCTGTTCCTGTTGTCGATGGCTTGCTCCAACTCCTCTCTGTTCCTGTTGTCAATGGCTTGCTCCAACTCCTCTCTGTTCCTGTTGTCGATGGCTTGCTCCAACTCCTCTCTGTTCCTGTTGTCGATGGCTTGCTCCAACTCCTCTCTGTTCCTGTTGTCGATGGCTTGCTCCAACTCCTCTCTGTTCCTGTTGTCGATGGCTTGCTCCAACTCCTCTCTGTTCCTGTTGTCGATGGCTTGCTCCAACTCCTCTCTGTTCCTGTTGTCGATGGCTTGCTCCAACTCCTCTCTGTTCCTGTTGTCGATGGCTTGCTCCAACTCCTCTCTGTTCCTGTTGTCGATGGCTTGCTCCAACTCCTCTCTGTTCCTTCTCAGAATCTCCTCCACCTCCTCCCTGCTCCTCCTGGTGACGGTTTCCTCCTCCATGCTGAGGAGCACCCTGTCCGCAGGAGGAATGGGGAGGCGAAGGGGGAGAGGCGACTGTTGCTCATCCCCCTTCTCCACCCCAAGCCTGTCCTCATTGGTCAGAGTTGTCCTCAGGGGCGTGTCCTTCCCTTCAGTCTCCTCCTCAGAGCTGCTGATGACGAACAATCGGTTGGCAGGACGCTGGGGACTGGGAGGGTGGGGCTTAACAGGAGAACTGCCAATCGTAGTGGCGTTTGGGGACGGGCCTACGTCCAACTCTTCTCCCGTGGCTCGCTGAATGGCCAGGAGGGTACGAGGAGACACACTGCCACCCCCCTCCTCCTCAGCCCTACTCCCTCCTCTACCCCAGGAGCTATCCTTCTCCTCCTCGTCTGAGAAGCTGCTATCCATGGCAGCCTGGATGGCCTTCAGTGTCCGGGGGGAGATGGGTGCTGTATCCCCCAGGCTCGGGTTCGGGTCCTGGGGATGTTTAGACGATGATGAGGGTCCCTCCTCCAGGCTCTCCTCCTCCGAGATGGGTCTCCAAAGGGGCTCAGGTCTCTCCCCTCCCCCCGTCCTAACCCTCCCTGATAGGGGACCACCCAACCAGGGAGAGGCCGCAGGCTGGATGTCTGGCACCCTCTCACTGTTGTCGGTCTTCTTCGGACCTGAAGAACACACAGACACAGACAGACAGACAGACAGACAGACAGACAGACAGACAGACAGAGAGACAGACAGACAGACAGACAGACAGACAGACAGACAGACAGACAGACAGACAGACAGACAGACAGACAGACAGACAGACGAGGGGATGAGTTTGAACAGGTCTAATGCGGAGAATTCCTCAAGTTGATCGCCGACCCACTTCGACCTCTAACCTTTGATGAGGATGTAGTGGGTGGAGTCTTCTGAGAGGAGGCGTCGTGTCTCCACGCTGTGCCCCTCCCCCTGGTTGCATAGCTCCACCCCCGGGGCGTTCCCAGCACTACGGTTGGACATCTCTCTCTCCACCCCCTCCAGACGCACGTTCAGCTTGTTCCTCTGCAGCAGCCCTGCTAGCTGGTACTGGGAGAAGTCCCCTGACCGCTGGGAGAGGGGGGGACTGGGTTAGGGTGCATGCCACACACACACACAGAGAGAGACAGTGTGTGTGGTACCTCAGGAGGTGTGTGGTACCTCAGGAGGTGTGTGGTACCTCAGGAGGTGTGTGGTACCTCAGGAGGTGTGTGGTACATGGTGTGTGGTACCTCAGGGGGTGTGGTACCTCAGGGGGGTGTGGTACCTCAGGGGGTGTGGTACCTCGGGGGTGTGGTACCCCAGGGGGTGTGGTACCCCAGGGGGTGTGGTACCTCAGGGGTGTGTGGTACCTCAGGGGGTGTGTGGTACCTCAGGGGTGTGTGGTACCTCAGGGGGTGTGTGGTACCTCAGGGGTGTGTGGTACATGTGTGTGGTACCTCAGGGGGTGTGTGGTACCTCAGGGGGTGTGTGGTACCTCAGGGGGTGTGGTACCTCAGGGGGTGTGGTACCTCAGGGGGTGTGGTACATGGTGCGTGGTACCTCAGGGGGGTGTGGTACCTCAGGGGGTGTGGTACCTGGTGTGTGGTACCTCAGGGGGTTGTGGTACCTCAGGGGGTGTGGTACCTGGTGTGTGGTACCTCAGGGGGTGTGGTACCTCAGGGGGTGTGGTACCTGGTGTGTGGTACCTCAGGGGGTGTGGTACCTCAGGGGGTGTGGTACCTGGTGTGTGGTACCTCAGGGGGTGTGTGGTACCTCAGGGGGTGTGGTACCTCAGGGGGTGTGGTACCTCAGGGGGTGTGGTACTCAGGGGGTGTGGTACCTGGTGTGTGGTACCTCAGGGGGTGTGGTACCTCAGGGGTGTGTGGTACCTCAGGGGGTGTGGTACCTCAGGGGGTGTGGTACCTCAGGGGGTGTGGTACCTCAGGGGTGGTGTGGTACCTCAGGGGGGGTACCTCAGGGGGTGTGGTACATGGTGTGTGGTACCTCAGGGGGTGTGGTACCTCAGGGGGGTGTGGTACCTCAAGGGGGTGTGGTACATGGTGTGTGGTACCTCAGGGGGTGTGGTACCTCAGGGGGGTGTGGTACCTCAGGGAGGGTGTGGTACCTCAGGGGGGTGTGGTACATGGTGTGTGGTACCTCAGGGGGTGTGGTACCTCAGGGGTGTGTGGTACCTCAGGGGTGTGTGGTACCTCAGGAGGTGTGTGGTACCTCAGGGGTGTGGTACCTCAGGGGGTGTGTTACATGGTGTGTGGTACCTCAGGGGGTGTGTGGTACCTCAGGGGGTGTGGTACCTCAGGGGGGTGTGGTACCTCAGGAGGGGTGTGGTACATGGTGTGTGGTACCTCAGGGGGGTGTGGTACCTCAGGGGGGTGTGGTACCTCAGGGAGGGTGTGGTACATCAGGGGGTGTGGTACCTCAGGGGGGTGTGGTACCTCAGGGGGGTGTGGTACCTCAGGAGGTGTGTGGTACCTCAGGGGTGTGGTACCTCAGGGAGTGTGGTACATGGTGTGTGGTACCTCAGGGGGTGTGTGGTACCTCAGGGGGGTGTGGTACCTCAGGGGGGGTGTGGTACCTCAGGAGGTCAGGGGGGGTGTGGTACCTCAGGGGGGGTGTGGTACATGGTGCGTCGTCTCTTGCTGAATTCCTTCATGTCTTTAAGGATCTCATGTTTCACCTCAGGAGGCATGGCAGAAAACTCCTCAGAGTTGATGTCCACAGAGTTAGAGTCTTCATAGAAATCCCCCTGACAGACAGACAGACAGACAGACAGACAGACAGACAGACAGACAGACAGACAGACAGACAGACAGACAGACAGACAGACAGACAGACAGACAGACAGACAGACAGACAGACAGACAGACAGACAGACAGACAGACAGACAGACAGGTGACACAAGGTAGCAAAACTTAATGAAACAAAAAGGAATCCAGTGTTCTTATTGGACAAGATGATAAAGCACCACCCTCTCTGTTTTCTCCTCCGTCACATGACGTGGGTGTTGACCTCACCTGGTAGATGTGACGGCTGTCCTCCTCCACCTGCTCCTCCTCCTCCTCTGAGCTGCTCCTCTCTCTCTCCTCCTCCTGGGCTGGCAGGGCAGGCAGCATGAACATGTCCTCCTCTCTCCTCACAGCAGACAGGCTGGGCAGATGATCCTGACTGGAGGAGAATCACAACACAGACCAGATCTCTACGGTTACAGACCAGATCTCTATGGTTACAGACCTATATACAGACCAGACCTCTATGGTTACAGACCTATACACAGACCAGACCTCTATGGTTACAGGCCTATATACAGGCTGGGCAGATGATCCTGACTGGAGGAGAATCACAACACAGACCAGACCTCTATGGTTACAGACCAGATCTCTATGGTTACAGACCTATATACAGACCAGACCTCTATGGTTACAGACCTATACACAGACCAGACCTCTATGGTTACAGGCCTATATACAGGCTGGGCAGATGATCCTGACTGGAGGAGAATCACAACACAGACCAGACCTCTATGGTTACAGACCAGATCTCTATGGTTACAGACCTATATACAGACCAGACCTCTATGGTTACAGGCCAGACCTCTATGGTTACAGACCAGATCTCTATGGTTACAGACCAGATCTCTATGGTTACAGACCAGACCTCTATGGTTACAGACCAGATCTCTATGGTTACAGACCAGATCTCTATGGTTACAGACCAGATCTCTATGGTTACAGACCTATATACAGACCAGATCTCTATGGTTACAGACCAGATCTCTATGGTTACAGACCAGATCTCTATGGTTACAGGCCTATATACAGACCAGACCTCTATGGTTACAGACCAGATCTCTATGGTTACAGACCTATATACAGACCAGACCTCTATGGTTACAGGCCAGACCTCTATGGTTACAGACCAGACTTCTATGGTTACAGACCTATATACAGACCAGACCTCTATGGTTACAGACCAGACCTCTATGGTTACAGACCAGATCTCTATGGTTACAGACCAGATCTCTATGGTTACAGGCCTATATACAGACCAGATCTCTATGGTTACAGACCTATATACAGACCAGACCTCTATGGTTACAGACCAGACCTCTATGGTTACAGACCAGATCTCTATGGTTACAGACCAGATCTCTATGGTTACAGACCAGACCTCTATGGTTACAGACCAGACCTCTATGGTTACAGACCAGATCTCTATGGTTACAGGTCTATATACAGACCAGACCTCTATGGTTACAGACCTATATACAGACCAGATCTCTATGGTTACAGACCAGACCTCTATGGTTACAGACCAGATCTCTATGGTTACAGACCAGATCTCTATGGTTACAGACCAGATCTCTATGGTTACAGACCAGACCTCTATGGTTACAGACCAGACCTCTATGGTTACAGACCAGACCTCTATGGTTACAGACCAGATCTCTATGGTTACAGACCAGATCTCTATGGTTACAGACCAGATCTCTATGGTTACAGACCAGATCTCTATGGTTACAGACCAGACCTCTATGGTTACAGACCAGACCTCTATGGTTACAGACCTATATACAGACCAGACCTCTATGGTTACAGACCAGATCTCTATGGTTACAGACCAGATCTCTATGGTTACAGACCAGACCTCTATGGTTACAGACCAGACCTCTATGGTTACAGACCAGACCTCTATGGTTACAGACCAGACCTCTATGGTTACAGACCAGACCTCTATGGTTACAGACCTATATACAGACCAGACCTCTATGGTTACAGACCAGATCTCTATGGTTACAGACCAGATCTCTATGGTTACAGACCAGATCTCTATGGTTACAGACCAGACCTCTATGGTTACAGACCAGACCTCTATGGTTACAGACCAGACCTCTATGGTTACAGACCAGACCTCTATGGTTACAGACCAGACCTCTATGGTTACAGACCAGACCTCTATGGTTACAGACCAGACCTCTATGGTTACAGACCAGATCTCTATGGTTACAGACCAGACCTCTATGGTTACAGACCAGATCTCTATGGTTACAGACCAGACCTCTATGGTTACAGACCTATATACAGACCAGACCTCTATGGTTACAGGCCAGATCTCTATGGTTACAGACCAGACCTCTATGGTTACAGACCTATATACAGACCTTCCTCTCCTCCTCTCCTCTCCTCACCTCCTCTCTCCCAGAGCAGCTTTGATGGCTTGTCTCTTCAGGAAGATCTTGAGGAGTTTGTCATTGGTCTGCTTGGACTCCATAGTCTTCTCCTTTCTCTGTCTTCTGATGGCCTGGAGGGAAGCACAGGGTTAACACACACACACACACACACACACACACACACACACACACACACACACACACACACACACACACACACACACACACACACACACACACACACACACACACACACACCAGGGTCCAGACAGACAGAGACAGACAGACAACACACACCAGGGTCCAGACAGACAGAGACAGACAGACAACACACCAGGGTCCAGACAGACATAGACAGACAGACAACACACACCAGGGTCCAGACAGAGACAGACAGACAACACACACCAGGGTCCAGACAGACAGAGACAGACAACACACCAGGGTCCAGACAGACATAGACAGACAGACAACACACACCAGGGTCCAGACAGAGACAGACAGACAACACACACCAGGGTCCAGACAGACAGAGACAGACAGACAACACACCAGGGTCCAGACAGACATAGACAGACAGACAACACACACCAGGGTCCAGACAGAGACAGACAGACAACACACCAGGGTCCAGACAGACAGAGACAGACAGACAACACACACCAGGGTCCAGACAGAGACAGACAGACAACACACCAGGGTCCAGACAAGACAGAGACAGACAGACAACACACACCAGGGTCTGTTTCTTGATCAGAGGTGCGTCTCCATCGAACACGAAGACAGGTCTGATGCGGAAATAGAGCAATTTACAAAGACGATGGAACAGGGTGATCAGGTGGGCATTCTGGACACTGTTACCCTCCCTGTCTCTCACACCCTTCACTGCCTGGTTCAACCAGATACTGATGTCTGGGAGAGGGACAGGTCAAGGATCTCTACAGAGACACAGGCAGACAACTAGCTAACTTTACAGAATGTTTACATACTCATCTCATATGTATATACTGAACAGCTATATCATCTACTGCATCTTGATGTAATAAATGTATCACTAGCCACTTTATATAATGTTTACATACCCTACATTACTCATCTCATATGTATATACTGTCCTCTATATCATCTACTGCATCTTTCTGTAATAAATGTATCACTAGTCACTTTAAACAATGCCACTTTATATAATGTTTACATACCCTACATTACTCATCTCATATGTATATACTGTACTCTATATCATCTACTGCATCTTTCTGTAATAAATATATCACTAGTCACTTTAAACAATGCTATCTAATATAATGTTTACATACCCTACATTACTCATCTCATATGTATATACTGTACTCTATATCATCTACTGCATCTTTCTGTAATAAATATATCACTAGTCACTTTAAACAATGCTATCTAATATAATGTTTACATACCCTACATTACTCATCTCATATGTATATACTGTACTCTATATCATCTACTGCATCTTTCTGTAATAAATATATCACTAGTCACTTTAAACAATGCTATCTAATATAATGTTTACATACCCTACATTATTAATCTCATATGTATATATTGTACTCTATACCATAGACTGCATCTTGCCATCTTGATGTAATAAATGTATCACTAGTCACTTTAAACAATTCCACTTTATATAATGTTTACATACCCTACATTATTCATCTCATATGTATATATTGTACTCTATACCATAGACTGCATCTTGCCATCTTGATGTAATAAATGTATCACTAGTCACTTTAAACAATTCCACTTTATATAATGTTTACATACCCTACATTATTCATCTCATATGTATATATTGTACTCTATACCATCTACTGCATCCTTATGTAATACATGTATCACTAGCCACTTTAACTATGCCACTTTGTTTACATACTCATCTCATATGTATATACTGTACTCAATACCATCTACTGCATCTTGCCTATGCTGCTCTGTACCATCACTCATTCATATATCCTTATTCTTTATCCCCTTACACGGTCTATAAGGTAGTAGTTGTGGAATTGTTAGGTTAGATTAATAGTTGGTTATTACTGCATTGTCGGAACTAGAAGCACAAGCATTTCGCTACACTCTCATTAACATCTGCTAACCATGTGTGTGACCAATTTTTAAAATCATTTTTATTTCAACTTTATTTAACCAGGTAGGCTAGTTGAGAACAAGTTCTCATTTACAACTGCGACCTGGCCAAGATAAAGCATAGCAGTGTGAACAGACAACAACACAGAGTTACACATGGAGTAATTTGGTTTCCTCCACAATACACTAGACACCAACTCTATGTAAGATGCAGACACATGTTATGACTGGGATGTGCAGTAGTTATGGGTGGGAGATTGAGTGGAAGAAGTAGGGAACCCTACTTTTAAAAACAAGTCAAGAACAAGGAGAGAGAAAGAAAGAGTTTAAGAGAGCGATAGGTGGGGGACTTCCTTGTGGTGTCCGGAAGGATACCGACAGCCAGGATCTTGCCCTCGAGCGTCTCGGGGTTGACGGGCTTCCCGGTGGTCTCAAGCAGCTTCCACAGCCCGTGTACCCCCATTGCTCTCCGAGTGACAGCCTAGACAACATCAAGACCAAAATAAGACTATGGCAAATCGCCCATATCGTAGTAGTTATTTGAAAAGCTTGATTCAAATACACACACAGGTGGATATCAAACTCACCTGTACTAGAGGACAATAGTTTAACCAGAATTTATTATCTTCGGTACATTTTTTAAAAGTTGTCTTCTGTGGGTGTAACAATATATTATTTCCTACGGTGGAACACAGTAGTGCGGATAAAAGTTCCGGTTATTATTATTATTATTCCGCGGTTTGGTAATTTTGTAACGCTGTCGTCTCAACTTCCGTTTACTGATCCTGAATCAGATTTGGGATATCTGTTTACTGTCCCCACTATGGATGAGAAATCGTCCAAGCTGATTCAGAGTCTGTTTCCTGCCGGAAACCCCTCCACGTCCGCCAAGCCAACAGCGTCCGGTCGCTGAGAACACAAACAAGATGGCGACCAAGATTTAACAGAGGAAATCTTTTCAACAACAGTAATGTGCATGTTTATTCTCATACCGTTTTGATATCTCTCTTACGTTACACTCATTTTACACTGCTGATGTTAGTTATCAATGTTTACACGTTTATGTCCAGGGTCTTTGTTTCCTACTCGGTTTGCTTTGTTGTTAGTGTCTGTTAGTTGAGGAAAGCTGAACTCCCTTCTCTTATATCCTTATCTGACCGGCTGGGTGTTGGTCATGTGCTGCCACTGCTGTTAAACAACTAGTTGGAAAGGGCTAGCCAGGTTAAACAACTAGTTGGAAAGGGCTAGCCAGGTTAAACAACTAGTTGGAAAGGGCTAGCCAGGTTAAACAACTAGTTGGAAAGGGCTAGCCAGGTTAAACAACTAGTTGGAAAGGGCTGGCCAGGTTAAACAACTAGTTGGAAAGGGCTAGCCAGGTTAAACAACTAGTTGGAAAGGGCTAGCCAGGTTAAACAACTAGTTGGAAAGGGCTGGCCAGGTTAAACAACTAGTTGGAAAGGGCTGGCCAGGTTAAACAACTAGTTGGAAAGGGCTAGCCAGGTTAAACAACTAGTTGGAAAGGGCTGGCCAGGTTAAACAACTAGTTGGAAAGGGCTAGCCAGGTTAAACAACTAGTTGGAAAGGGCTAGCCAGGTTAAACAACTAGTTAGAAAGGGCTAGCCAGGTTAAACAACTAGTTGGAAAGGGCTGGCCAGGTTAAACAACTAGTTGGAAAGGGCTAGCCAGGTTAAACAACTAGTTGGAAAGGGCTGGCCAGGTTAAACAACTAGTTGGAAAGGGCTAGCCAGGTTAAACAACTAGTTGGAAAGGGCTGGCCAGGTTAAACAACTAGTTGGAAAGGGCTGGCCAGGTTAAACAACTAGTTGGAAAGGGCTAGCCAGGTTAAACAACTAGTTGGAAAGGGCTGGCCAGGTTAAACAACTAGTTGGAAAGGGCTAGCCAGGTTAAACAACTAGTTGGAAAGGGCTGGCCAGGTTAAACAACTAGTTGGAAAGGGCTAGCCAGGTTAAACAACTAGTTGGAAAGGGCTAGCCAGGTTAAACAACTAGTTAGAAAGGGCTAGCCAGGTTAAACAACTAGTTGGAAAGGGCTGGCCAGGTTAAACAACTAGTTGGAAAGGGCTAGCCAGGTTAAACAACTAGTTGGAAAGGGCTGGCCAGGTTAAACAACTAGTTGGAAAGGGCTAGCCAGGTTAAACAACTAGTTGGAAAGGGCTAGCCAGGTTAAACTACTAGTTGGAAAGGGCTAGCCAGGTTAAACAACTAGTTGGAAAGGGCTAGCCAGGTTAAACAACTAGTTGGAAAGGGCTAGCCAGGTTAAACTACTAGTTGGAAAGGGCTAGCCAGGTTAAACAACTAGTTGGAAAGGGCTAGCCAGGTTAAACAACTAGTTGGAAAGGGCTAGCCAGGTTAAACAACTAGTTAGAAAGGGCTAGCCAGGTTAAACAACTAGTTGGAAAGGGCTGGCCAGGTTAAACAACTAGTTGGAAAGGGCTAGCCAGGTTAAACAACTAGTTGGAAAGGGCTGGCCAGGTTAAACAACTAGTTGGAAAGGGCTAGCCAGGTTAAACAACTAGTTGGAAAGGGCTAGCCAGGTTAAACTACTAGTTGGAAAGGGCTAGCCAGGTTAAACAACTAGTTGGAAAGGGCTAGCCAGGTTAAACAACTAGTTGGAAAGGGCTAGCCAGGTTAAACTACTAGTTGGAAAGGGCTAGCCAGGTTAAACAACTAGTTGGAAAGGGCTAGCCAGGTTAAACAACTAGTTGGAAAGGGCTAGCCAGGTTAAACAACTAGTTGGAAAGGGCAGCTGTTTTGACTCTTCATTTTACCAATTCAAAACATATTAAAAAAACAAAATAATTGAAGGCAGAAAAAGTCCATTGGCTAGTTACAGGAGCTGTGCGAGATTCTCTCGCTACTTTCTTATTTTATTTGATTCATTTAACATGTCTGACAGGGTGGTAAACTCCGAATCAACATCTGTCTGTCTTCGGGAGAGAGATCTAAACTGCCATCCTGGAAGTCGTCCACCGCCCTGTCCCCCTATCATTCCACTGGACTGTTGTGAAGACTTCCTCCACCGTCATGTCTACCGCTACAGTAGCAGACCGAGGTAAGCCATACGTAGAATGTATGCACACATGACTGTAAGTCGCTTTGGATAAAAGCGTCTGCTAAATGGCATATCAAATCAAAATCAAATCAAAAGACTTCCTCCACCATAATGTCTACCGCTGCAGTAGCAGACAGAGGTAAGCCGTTATCACCCCCTATCATTCCACTGTTGTTTACATCCTCCCCCTGCATCCTCTCAGCCAATCACACACAGCCATGTTGAGACCTGATAACTCCTCCAGCCAATACATTGAGAGAGAGAGATAACATTCCAGAATGTTTGCCATGTTCCAGGTTCCGTCCGTCCAGTCAGGGGCCCCGGCGACGGCATGGAGACAGACAAGCCCCCAGTCGCTAAGGAGATCGGTGTCGTGGATACGCCTCTGTCTTCGGTGCCACTACTTAAGGTAGCTTGTCCCAAACAAAGCCCCAAGAAGACGCACCCTGCCCCCGCCAGCCTCCAGCACAGCCCCCACTCCACCCCGCAGCAGAGCCCCAGAGCCACCCCGTCTGCGCCCCAGCCCCCCGGGGTGCTCCACCTGGGGAAGGTTCCTCGGGAGGCCTGCATGGTGGTGGAGGCGGTGAGGATCGTTGTTCCCCGTGCCGCCATCAGCCGGAGTGGGGGTCATGTGGGCCTGGCTGAGGAGAAAGGAGAGGCCTGGGCTGGGCAGCAGATGGAGGAGCGGCCTCCCTCCCCTCCTCTGGAGGACCTGAGAGGAGCCATGGAGAAGCTGCAGAACTCAGAGAGAAGACTGCTGCAGGACAAGGAGGGGCTCCTCAACCAGCTCCACGTGCAGACTGAGGTGGGTAAATGAGTTAACTTAAAGGCCCAGTGCCATCAAAAACATCAAATTACTGTGTTTTATATATATTTCCACACTGAGTTTGGAGAACTACTGTGAAAATTATGATAAGGACCTTTTAGTGTAAGAGCTGTTGGAAAAGACTTCCTGAGCCCGTTTTGTTTCCAAACCTCTCTACCCAAGTTTTGGTGGGATGGAGGTTTGGCCTGTCTGGTGACATCACCAGGAGGTAAAGTTAATAGACCAATAATAGACCAATAAGAAAGAGTTCCAAACCTCTCTGCCAATAACAGCTAGTTTTCAGCTTTCCCTTCACCACTCAGGCCACGCCCAGACAGTCCAAACTAAATTCTTGCTTGAGAAATTATTCCTAGCTAAGAAGCTATTTCTGTTTCTTTTTTATAAAACCATTTTTAATTGAAGACGATCACGGTGAGGACCTTAATTGTTCCCCAGAAATAATTTGATATTGAGAGATTTAAAAAAAAACAGCTGCATTTGGGCCTTTAACACTATGAAACACGTTATTTAGAGTTGTTCAGTGACTGTAGGAGTTAATCTGGATCGTGAGTTTTGTTCAGTGACTGTAGGAGTTAATCTGGACCCTGAGTTTTGTTCAGTGACTGTAGGAGTTAATCTGGACCCTGAGTTTTGTTCAATGACTGTAGGAGTTTATCTGGACCCTGAGTTTTGTTCAGTGACTGTAGGAGTTAATCTGGACCCCGAGTTTTGTTCAGTGACTGTAGGAGTTAATCTGAGTTTTGTTCAGTGACTGCAGGAGTTAATCTGGACCCTGAGTTTTGTTCAGTGACTGTAGGAGTTAATCTGGACCCTGAGTTTTGTTCAGTGACTGTAGGAGTTAATCTGGACCCCGAGTTTTGTTCAGTGACTGTAGGAGTTAATCTGGACCCTGAGTTTGCCTTTGTCCCGATAAGGACAGAACTCTGGTCCATATTTGAACCGACTCAACTCTGTGTTGTCCTATAGGTGAACAGAGAGTTGAAGAAGCTGCTGGTAGCCTCTGTAGGTGATGACCTGCAGTACCATTTTGAGCGTCTGGCCAGAGAGAAGAACCAGCTGATCTTAGAGAACGAGGCTCTGGGTCGCAGCCGGGCCTCCACAGCAGAACAGCTGGAACGCATGTCTATACAATGTGATGTCTGGAGGAGCAAGTTCCTAGCGTCCAGGTAGGGGTGTGTGTGTGTGTGTGTGTGTGTGTGTGTGTGTGTGTGTGTGTGTGTGTGTGTGTGTGTGTGTGTGTGTGTGTGTGTGTGTGTGTGTGTGTGTGTGTGTGTGTGTGTGTGTGTGTGTGTGTGTGTGTGTGTGTGTGTATCGACTGACTGTTGTGTGTGTGGTATTTCTTCAAGAGTGATGGCGGAGGAGCTGACCAATGCCAGGGTTTCTCTCCAGCACCAGACCAGAGAGGCTCAGAGCGCCATAACAGACCTGCTGAGTGAGAGAGACGAGTTCTCTAGAGACATGATGCTAACCCACAGGTACAACACACAGACATGATGCTAACCCACAGTTACAACACACAGACATGATGCTAACCCACAGGTACAACACACAGACATGATGCTAACCCACAGTTACAACACACAGACATGATGCTAACCCACAGGTACAACACACAGACATGATGCTAACCCACAGGTACAACACACAGACATGAGGCTAACCCACAGGTACAACACACAGACATGAGGCTAACCCACAGGTACAACACACAGACATGATGCTAACCCACAGGTACAACACACAGACATGATGCTAACCCACAGGTACAACACACAGGCATGATGCTAACACACAGTCATGATGCTAACCCACAGGTACAACACACAGACATGATGCTAACCCACAGGTACAACACACAGACACGATGCTAACCCACAGGTACAACACACAGACATGATGATAACCCACAGGTACAACACACAGACATGATGCTAACCCACAGGTACAACACACAGACATGATGCTAACCCACAGGTACAACACACAGACATGATGCTAACCCACAGGTACAACACACAGACATGACGCTAACCCACAGGTACAACACACAGACATGATGCTAACCCACAGGTACAACACACAGACATGATGCTAACCCACAGGTACAACACACAGGCATGATGCTAACACACAGTCATGATGCTAACCCACAGGTACAACACACAGACATGATGCTAACCCACAGGTACAACACACAGACACGACGCTAACCCACAGGTACAACACACAGACACGATGCTAACCCACAGGTACAACACACAGACATGATGTTAACCCACAGTTACAACACACAGACATGATGCTAACCCACAGGTACAACACACAGACATGATGCTAACCCACAACACACAGACATGATGCTAACCCACAACACACAGACATGATGCTAACCCACAGGTACAACACACAGACATGATGCTAACCCACAGGTACAACACACAGACATGATGCTAACCCACAGGTACAACCGACAGACATGACGCTAACCCACAGGTACAACCGACAGACATGACGCTAACCCACAGGTACAACACAGACATGATGCTAACCCACAGTTACAACACACAGACATGACGCTAACCCACAGGTACAACACACAGACATGACGCTAACCCACAGGTACAACACACAGACATGATGCTAACCCACAGGTACAACACACAGACATGATGCTAACCCACAGGTACAACACACAGACATGATGCTAACCCACAGGTACAACACACAGACATGATGCTAACCCACAGGTACAACACACAGACATGATGCTAACCCACAGGTACAACACACAGACATGATGCTAACCCACAGTTACAACACACAGACATGATGCTAACCCACAGGTACAACACACAGACATGATGCTAACCCACAGGTACAACCGACAGACATGACGCTAACCCACAGGTACAACACACAGACACGAGGCTAACCCACAGGTACAACACACAGACATGACGCTAACCCACAGGTACAACACACAGACATGACGCTAACCCACAGGTACAACACACAGACATGATGCTAACCCACAACACACAGGCATGATGCTAACCCACAGGTACAACACACAGGCATGATGCTAACCCACAGGTACAACACACAGACATGATGCTAACCCACAGGTACAACACACAGACATGATGCTAACCCACAGGTACAACACACAGACATGATGCTAACCCACAGTTACAACACACAGACATGATGCTAACCCACAGGTACAACACACAGACATGATGCTAACCCACAGGTACAACACACAGACATGATGCTAACCCACAGGTACAACACACAGACATGATGCTAACCCACAGGTACAACACACAGACATGATGCTAACCCACAGTTACAACACACAGACATGATGCTAACCCACAGGTACAGGAGGACTTCTATACAACACACTAGTGGTAAAACTCACATAGGAACATAAAGTTACTGAGATCCCCACCACACTACCGGCGATACAGAGGATGTGTTTGTGTGTCTCTCTCTCCCAGGTCTCTGGAGCAGCTGCTGGTCTCTCTCCAGTGGGGTCGACAGCAGACCTACTACCCCAGTGGCCAGCCACTCAGCACGGGAGAACTAGCCCTAGCCAATCACAAGCTGGCGGACGCCATCAACTCCCGCCTGCTGGGGAAGGTTGGGCCAGTAGGGAGCAGCAGTGGAGCCGGGCTGGGGAAAGGAAGACAGATCTCAGAGCTCCCTAACACCTCACACACGCCTGCTGAGAAGATGGCTGAGAAGGTAGGAAGTGGAGTGGGACCCCCCCCCAGCAGGACTCTCACACTGGCCTCTAATCCAGAAACAACCCGCTCACTCTTTCTGTCTTTCTCTCCCCCCCCGTGTCTTTCTCCCCCCGTCTCTTTCTCTCTCCTCCCCCCGTCTCTTTCTCTCTCCCCCCCCGTCTCTTTCTCTCTCCTCCCCCCCCCGTCTCTTTCTCTCCCCCTCTCTATCTCCGACTCCTCCCCCCCGTGTCTTTCTCCCCCCCCGTGTCTTTCTCTCCCCCCGTGTCTTTTCTCTCTCTCCCCCCCGGTGTCTTTCTCTCCCCCCGTGTCTTTCTCCCCCCTTCTCAGGTGTTGAAGATCCTGGACCCTATTTCCCGTTCAGACAACGAGGAAGAGCCCTCCCCCCTCTCTATCTCCGACTCCTCCCCCTCGGCCTTCCTGACCAATAAGAAGAGCATCGGCCGGTTCCACCCTTACACTCGCTATGAGAACATCACCTTCAACTGCTGCGAGCGCTGCAGCGGAGACATCCTGGTCCTCTAGGGGTCAGAGGGCAGGGGTCGTGACCTTTAACCTGGACAGGTCGACGCAGGCCGCTGTGAGGAACACCAGCCGGCTCTCCCTCCGTCGAACCGTCTGGTTTCACAGCGGCCTCAGAGCGGGACTTGACTGGAAGCACGGCAGAAGCTGACGAAACAACCGCTGATTTTAATTGGCTGATCTCTCTCAGTCCGTCACCGTCTCATAACTCTTAGAACCTCCCACGACATTGTGGGCTTCAGAACGTGAGCAGAGCAAGTGATTTAAACAAGGAAGTGAGTTCGGAGAATCTGAAAATGTTCCATCTTAGAATCAATGGGGCTTCCCCAAAAAAATATGGTCAAAGTTGGACCACGGACGGCCGAGTGTCTGTGGGTTTCTGGTCCTTCCTTGTACTTGACTGGTGAATTAGTAAGGAACTCTCCTCACCTGGTTGTCTAGGTTACTGATTAGTAAGGAACTCCCCTCACCTGGTTGTCTAGGTTACTGATTAGTAAGGAACTCCCCTCACCTGGTTGTCTAGGTTACTGATTAGTAAGGAACTCCCCTCACCTGGTTGTCTAGGTTACTGATTAGTAAGGAACTCCCCTCACCTAGTTGTCTAGGTTACTGATTAGCAAGGAACTACCTTCACCTGGTTGTCTAGGTTACTAATTAGTAAGGAACTACCTTCACCTGGTTGTCTAGGTTACTGATTAGTAAGCAACTACCTTCACCTGGTTGTCTAGGTTACTGATTAGTAAGGAACTCCCCTCACCTGGTTGTCTAGGTTACTGATTAGTAAGGAACTCCCCTCACCTGGTTGTCTAGGTTACTGATTAGTAAGGAACTCCCCTCACCTGGTTGTCTAGGTTACTGATTAGTAAGGAACTCCCCTCACCTGGTTGTCTAGGTTACTGATTAGTAAGGAACTCCCCTCACCTGGTTGTCTAGGTTACTGATTAGTAAGGAACTCCCCTCACCTGGTTGTCTAGGTTACTGATTAGTAAGGAACTCCACTCACCTGGTTGTCTAGGTTACTGATTAAATCAAATCAAATCAAATCAAATTTATTTATATAGCCCTTCGTACATCAGCTGATATCTCAAAGTGCTGTACAGAAACCCAGCCTAAAACCCCAAACAGCAAACAATGCAGGTGTAAAAGCACGGTGGCTAGGAAAAACTCCCTAGAAAGGCCAAAACCTAGGAAGAAACCTAGAGAGGAACCGGGCTATGTGGGGTGGCCAGTCCTCTTCTGGCTGTGCCGGGTAGAGATTATAACAGAACATGACCAAGATGTTCAAATGTTCATAAATGACCAGCATGGTCAAATAATAATAAGGCAGAACAGTTGAAACTGGAGCAGCAGCACAGTCAGATGGACTGGGGACAGCAAGGAGCCATCATGTCAGGTAGTCCTGGGGCACGGTCCTAGGGCTCAGGTCCTCCGAGAGAGAGAAAGAAAGAGAGAATTAGAGAGAGCATATGTGGGGTGGCCAGTCCTCTTCTGGCTGTGCCAGGTGGAGATTATAACAGAACGTGGCCAAGATGTTCAAATGTTCATAAATGACCAGCATGGTTGAATAATAGTAAGGCAGAACAGTTGAAACTGGAGCAGGAGCATGGCCAGGTGGACTGGGGACAGCAAGGAGTCCTCATGTCAGGTAGTCCTGGGACATGGTCCTAGGGCCCAGGCCAGTTGAAACTGGAGCAGCAGCATGGCCAGGTGGACTGGGGACAGCAAGGAGTCATCATGTCAGGTAGTCCTGGGGCATGGTTCTAGGGCTCAGGTCCTCCGAGAGAGAGAAAGAAAGAGAGAAGGAGAGAATTAGAGAACGCACACTTAGATTTACACAGGACACCGAATAGGACAGGAGAAGTACTCCATTAGTAAGCAACTCCACTCACCTGGTTGTCTAGGTTACTAATTAGTAAGCAACTCCCTTCACCTGGTTGCCTAGGTTACTAATTAGTAAGCAACTCCCTTCACCTGGTTGCCTAGGTTACTAATTAGTAAGCAACTCCCTTCACCTGGTTGTCTAGGTTACTAATTAGTAAGCAACTCCCTTCACCTGGTTGTCTAGGTTACAGATTAGTAAGCAACTACCTTCACCTGGTTGTCTAGGTTACTGATTAGTAAGCAACTACCTTCACCTGGTTGTCTAGGTTACTGATTAGTAAGGAACTCCCCTCACCTGGTTGTCTAGGTTACTGATTAGTAAGGAACTCCCCTCACCTGGTTGTCTAGGTTACTGATTAGTAAGGAACTCCCCTCACCTGGTTGTCTAGGTTACTGATTAGTAAGGAACTCCACTCACCTGGTTGTCTAGGTTACTGATTAGTAAGCAACTACCTTCACCTGGTTGTCTAGGTTACTAATTAGTAAGCAACTCCCTTCACCTGGTTGTCTAGGTAACTAATTAGTAAGGAACTCCCCTCACCTGGTTGTCTAAGTTACAGATTAGTAAGCAACTACCTTCACCTGGTTATCTAGGTAACTAATTAGTAAGGAACTCCCCTCACCTGGTTGTCTAGGTTACTAATTAGTAAACAACTCCCTTCACCTGGTTGTCTAGGTTACTAATTAGTAAGCAACTACCTTCACCTGGTTGTCTAGGTAACTAATTAGTAAGGAACTGCCCTCACCTGGTTGTCTAGGTTACTAATTAGTAAGGAACTGCCCTCACCTGCCCTCACCTGGTTGTCTAACCCCGCTGAAGACTAGGGAGTCATGATGCCCTCAGTGTTAGAGACAGCATCTATTGAGAGAACCCTGCAGAAGACTAGGGAGTCATGATGCCCTCAGTGTTAGAGACAGCATCTATTGAAGACTAGGGAGTCATGATGCCCTCAGTGTTAGAGACAGCATCTATTGAAGACTAGGGAGTCATGATGCCCTCAGTGTTAGAGACAGCATCTATTGAGAGAACCCTGCTGAAGACTAGGGAGTCATGATGCCCTCAGTGTTAGAGACAGCATCTATTGAGAGAACCCTGCAGAAGACTAGGGAGTCATGATGCCCTCAGTGTTAGAGACAGCATCTATTAAGAGAACCCCGCTGAAGACTAGGGAGTCATGATGCCCTCAGTGTTAGAGACAGCATCTATTGAAGACTAGGGAGTCATGATGCCCTCAGTGTTAGAGACAGCATCTATTGAAGACTAGGGAGTCATGATGCCCTCAGTGTTAGAGACAGCATCTATTGAGAGAACCCTGCAGAAGACTAGGGAGTCATGACATCATGATGCCCTCAGTGTTAGAGACAGCATCTATTGAAGACTAGGGAGTCATGATGCCCTCAGTGTTAGAGACAGCATCTATTGAGAGAACCCTGCTGAAGACTAGGGAGTCATGATGCCCTCAGTGTTAGAGACAGCATCTATTGAAGACTAGGGAGTCATGACATCATGATGCCCTCAGTGTTAGAGACAGCATCTATTGAGAGAACCCTGCTGAAGACTAGGGAGTCATGACATCATGATGCCCTCAGTGTTAGAGACAGCATCTATTGAAGACTAGGGAGTCATGATGCCCTCAGTGTTAGAGACAGCATCTATTGAAGACTAGGGAGTCATGACATCATGATGTCCTAAGTGTTAGAGACAGCATCTATTGAGAGAACCCTACTGAAGACTAGGGAGTCATGACATCATGATGCCCTCAGTGTTAGAGACAGCATCTATTGAAGACTAGGGAGTCATGACATCATGATGTCCTCAGTGTTAGAGACAGCATCTATTGAAGACTAGGGAGTCATGATGCCCTCAGTGTTAGAGACAGCATCTATTGAAGACTAGGGAGTCATGACATCATGATGCCCTCAGTGTTAGAGACAGAATCTATTGAAGACTAGGGAGTCATGATGCCCTCAGTGTTAGAGACAGCATCTATTGAAGACTAGGGAGTCATGATTGCCTCAGTGTTAGAGACAGCATCTATTGAGAGAACCCTGCTGAAGACTAGGGAGTCATGACATCATGATGCCCTCAGTGTTAGAGACAGCATCTATTGAAGACTAGGGAGTCATGATGCCCTCAGTGTTAGAGACAGCATCTATTGAAGACTAGGGAGTCATGATGCCCTCAGTGTTAGAGACAGCATCTATTGAAGACTAGGGAGTCATGATGCCCTCAGTGTTAGAGACAGCATCTATTGAAGACTAGGGAGTCATGATGCCCTCAGTGTTAGAGACAGCATCTATTGAAGACTAGGGAGTCATGATGCCCTCAGTGTTAGAGACAGCATCTATTGAAGACTAGGGAGTCATGATGCCCTCAGTGTTAGACACAGCATCTATTGAGAGAACCCTGCAGAAGACTAGGGAGTCATGATGCCCTCAGTGTTAGAGACAGCATCTATTGAAGACTAGGGAGTCATGATGCCCTCATTGTTAGAGACAGCATCTATTGAAGACTAGGGAGTCATGATGCCCTCAGTGTTAGACAGCATCTATTGAAGACTAGGGAGTCATGATGCCCTCAGTGTTAGAGACAGCATCTATTGAAGACTAGGGAGTCATGATGCCCTCAGTGTTAGAGACAGCATCTATTGAGAGAACCCTGCAGAAGACTAGGGAGTCATGATGCCCTCAGTGTTAGAGACAGCATCTGTTGAGAGAACCCTGCTGAAGACTAGGGAGTCATGATGCCCTCAGTGTTAGAGACAGCATCTATTGAAGACTAGGGAGTCATGATGCCCTCAGTGTTAGAGACAGCATCTATTGAAGACTAGGGAGTCATGACATCATGAGCTAGGTTACTAATTAGTAAGCAACTCCCTTCACCTGGTTGTCTAGGTTACTAATTAGTAAGCAACTCCCTTCACCTGGTTGTCTAACCCTGCTGAAGACTAGGGAGTCATGATGCCCTCAGTGTTAGAGACAGCATCTATTGAAGACTAGGGAGTCATGATGCCCTCAGTGTTAGAGACAGCATCTATTGAAGACTAGGAGTCATGATGCCCTCAGTGTTAGAGACAGCATCTATTGAAGACTAGGGAGTCATGATGCCCTCAGTGTTAGAGACAGCATCTATTGAAGACTAGGGAGTCATGATGCCCTCAGTGTTAGAGACAGCATCTATTGAAGACTAGGGAGTCATGATGCCCTCAGTGTTAGAGACAGCATCTATTGAAGACTAGGGAGTCATGATGCCCTCAGTGTTAGACAGCATCTATTGAAGACTAGGAGTCATGATGCCCTCAGTGTTAGAGACAGCATCTATTGAAGACTAGGGAGTCATGATGCCCTCAGTGTTAGAGACAGCATCTATTGAAGACTAGGGAGTCATGATGCCCTCAGTGTTAGAGACAGCATCTATTGAAGACTAGGGAGTCATGATGCCCTCAGTGTTAGAGACAGCATCTATTGAAGACTAGGGAGTCATGATGCCCTCAGTGTTAGAGACAGCATCTATTGAAGACTAGGGAGTCATGATGCCCTCAGTGTTAGAGACAGCATCTATTGAAGACTAGGGAGTCATGACATCATGAGCTAGGTTACTAATTAGTAAGCAACTCCCTTCACCTGGTTGTCTAGGTTACTAATTAGTAAGCAACTCCCTTCACCTGGTTGTCTAACCCTGCTGAAGACTAGGGAGTCATGATGCCCTCAGTGTTAGAGACAGCATCTATTGAAGACTAGGGAGTCATGATGCCCTCAGTGTTAGAGACAGCATCTATTGAAGACTAGGGAGTCATGATGCCCTCAGTGTTAGAGACAGCATCTATTGAAGACTAGGGAGTCATGATGCCCTCAGTGTTAGAGACAGCATCTATTGAAGACTAGGGAGTCATGATGCCCTCAGTGTTAGAGACAGCATCTATTGAAGACTAGGGAGTCATGATGCCCTCAGTGTTAGAGACAGCATCTATTGAAGACTAGGGAGTCATGATGCCCTCAGTGTTAGACAGCATCTATTGAAGACTAGGGAGTCATGATGCCCTCAGTGTTAGAGACAGCATCTATTGAAGACTAGGGAGTCATGATGCCCTCAGTGTTAGAGACAGCATCTATTGAAGACTAGGGAGTCATGATGCCCTCAGTGTTAGAGACAGCATCTATTGAAGACTAGGGAGTCATGATGCCCTCAGTGTTAGAGACAGCATCTATTGAAGACTAGGGAGTCATGATGCCCTCAGTGTTAGAGACAGCATCTATTGAAGACTAGGGAGTCATGATGCCCTCAGTGTTAGAGACAGCATCTATTGAAGACTAGGGAGTCATGATGCCCTCAGTGTTAGAGACAGCATCTATTGAAGACTAGGGAGTCATGATGCCCTCAGTGTTAGAGACAGCATCTATTGAAGACTAGGGAGTCATGATGCCCTCAGTGTTAGAGACAGCATCTATTGAAGACTAGGGAGTCATGATGCCCTCAGTGTTAGAGACAGCATCTATTGAAGACTAGGGAGTCATGATGCCCTCAGTGTTAGAGACAGCATCTATTGAAGACTAGGGAGTCATGATGCCCTCAGTGTTAGAGACAGCATCTATTGAAGACTAGGGAGTCATGATGCCCTCAGTGTTAGAGACAGCATCTATTGAAGACTAGGGAGTCATGATGCCCTCAGTGTTAGAGACAGCATCTATTGAAGACTAGGGAGTCATGATGCCCTCAGTGTTAGAGACAGCATCTATTGAAGACTAGGGAGTCATGATGCCCTCAGTGTTAGAGGCAGCATCTATTGAAGACTAGGGAGTCATGATGCCCTCAGTGTTAGAGACAGCATCTATTGAGAGAACCCTGCTGAAGACTAGGGAGTCATGATGCCCTCAGTGTTAGAGACAGCATCTATTGAAGACTAGGGAGTCATGATGCCCTCAGTGTTAGAGACAGCATCTATTGAGAGAACCCCGCAGAAGACTTGAACTCAGGCTAAGATGCTATTCATCAAACTAAATGTTGTGTATATAGAAATGCATTCCTCAATGGTCTTATTATTGTTTAACCTTTATTTAACTTGGCAAGTCAGTTAAGAACAAATTCTTATTTACAATGACGGCCGACCGGGGCAGAACGACTGATTTTTAACCTTGTTCAGCTCGGGGATTCGATCCAGCAACCTTTCGGTTACTTGCCCATCTCTCTAACCACTAGGCTACCTGCTTCCCAAGCAGTATGATTGATTCACCATCAGGTTTTTAAAAATTCTGAGTGTTATATTTATTGAATTGATCTGATGAGTATTGTAGATGTGTGGAAACAGGAGAGGCAGGGCTGTGGTCAGAGGATGTTTCTGACAGACAGGAGGTTTTAGATGTGGAGAGGCAGGGCTGTGGTCAGAGGATGTTTCTGACAGACAGGAGGTTTTAGATGTGGAGAGGCAGGGCTGTGGTCAGAGGATGTTTCTGACAGACAGAAGGTTTTAGATGTGTGGAAACAGGAGAGGCAGGGCTGTGGTCAGAGGATGTTTCTGACAGACAGGAGGTTTTAGATGTGTGGAAACAGGAGAGGCAGGGCTGTGGTCAGAGGATGTTTCTGACAGACAGGAGGTTGTAGATGTGTGGAAACAGGAGAGGCAGGGCTGTGGTCAGAGGATGTTTCTGACAGACAGGAGGTTGTAGATGTGTGGAAACAGGAGAGGCAGAGCTGTGGTCAGAGGATGTTTCTGACAGACAGGAGGTTTTAGATGTGTGGAAACAGGAGAGGCAGGGCTGTGGTCAGAGGATGTTTCTGACAGACAGGAGGTTGTAAATGTGTGGAAACAGGAGAGGCAGGGCTGTGGTCAGAGGATGTTTCTGACAGACAGGAGGTTGTAGATGTGTGGAAACAGGAGAGGCAGAGCTGTGGTCAGAGGATGTTTCTGACAGACAGGAGGTTGTAGATGTGTGGAAACAGGAGAGGCAGGGCTGTGGTCAGAGGATGTTTCTGACAGACAGAAGGTTGTAGATGTGTGGAAACAGGAGAGGCAGAGCTGTGGTCAGAGGATGTTTCTGACAGACAGAAGGTTGTAGATGTGTGGAACTAAACAGGAAGAATCCTAGAGGAAAACCTGGTTCAGTCTGCTTTCCACCAGACACTGGGAGAGGAGTTCACCTTTCATCAGGACAATAAACCTAAAACACAAGGTCAAGATCTACACTGGAGTTACTCACCAAGAAGACCGTGAATGATCCTGAGTGGCCGAGTTACAGCTGACCTAAATCTACTTCGCAATCTTATGTCAACACCTGAAAATAGTTGAGTAGTAATGATCAACGACCAATGAGACAGAGCTTGAAGAAGATCGAAAATAATAAATGGGCAAATGTTGCACAATCCAGGTGTGGAAAACTCTTTAGAGATTTACCCAGAAAGCCTAGCAGTTTTAATCGCTGCCAAAGGTGCTTATCTAAGGTATTGACCATTTTCACTTTGTCATTATGGGGTATTGTGTGTAGATGGGTGAGAATTATTCAAATTAGTTGTTGATCATTGCTAGACAGCCATTTTCTTTAGGTCTTTCCATAGATGTTCAAGTAGATGTCTAAACTATCTAGTCAGGAACATCCACTGTCTTGGTCGCAACTCTAGTGTAGATTTGATCTTTTGTTTAAGGTGTGAAAACATGAGATATTTCAGCTAATTTATTTTTCAACACGTTTGATAAAATTTCTAAACACATTTTCACCTTGTCATTATGGAGTATTATTTGTAGATGGGTGAGATAAAAAAAAAAAAGATCAATTGAATCCATTTTGAATTCAGGTCAAAGGTTATGACTACTGTACATTTTAGTGGCCTTTTATTGTACCCCAGCACAAGGTGCACCTGTGTAACGACCATGCTGTTTTAATCAGCTTCTTGATATGCCACACCTGTCAAGTGGATGGATCATCATGACAAATAAGAAATGCTCACTAACAGGGATGTAAAACAAATGTGTGCAATTTTTTTGAGAGAAATAAGCTTTTTGTACATGTGGAAAATGTTATGGATCTTTTATTTCAGCTCAAAAAACATGGGACAAACACTTCACATGTTGCGTTTATATATATTTTTCCTCTGTGTACATTGACACAAAGTAGCAAATACGCCAAAGATTCCAAACAATCAACAGTCTCACTGAGTTGCTTATCAAAAAAATGTTTATGTTCATGGTCCACCTGGAGCTGTTGCCGAACTGGACCTTTTATTGTCCCCAGCACAAGGTGCACCTGTGTAATGATCATGCTGTTTAATCAGCGTCTTGATATGCCGCACCTGTCAGGTGTTCAAGGCATTTAGAAGTGCTTTTCATCAGGTCATCTCTGAATCCATTAACACAACAGGGTGAAACTGAAGAACATTCAGAGGAGAAATGTCTCAGAATATTTGGCCCAATAAGGCTACTCTTCCTCCTGCAATTTCTTCCTGCTCTTGGCTGTACTGTTCCGATCCTCCATCTTGGTTTTTAGTGATGTCCGTACCCTGGTGGTGGTCTGTCTGTTCTCTGCATCCCCTGCTGCTTCCTTACTGACTGCTACCGTGTCTCTGCTACTGAATACACTGTCTCTATGTCTTCTAGTGGATCCTCTCTCTCTGACCACACCATTCATCTGTTTCTGTCTCCACTCCTCCATACTGTCTCTGTCTCCAGTCCTGACTGCTCTGTCACTGTCTCCGGTCCTGACTGCTCTGTCACTGTCTCCTCTGTCTCCAGTCCTGACTGCTCTGTCACTGTCTCCTCTGTCTCCAGTCCTGACTGCTCTGTCACTGTCTCCTCTGTCTCCAGTCCTGACTGCTCTGTCACTGTCTCCTCTGTCTCCAGTCCTGATTGCTTGGTCACTGTCCCCAGCCCTGAACCCTGTGTCTCCTCTGGTTCTGCCACTAAACCTCCTGTCCTTATCTGAGCCTCTGTCTCTGTCCTGCTGGGGTTTCTCCTGGTAGAATCCATCATGTTTCCTCTTGGGTACGTGCTCCAGCGCCTCCTCCCACCTCCCGCTCTCCTTCAGTGTCAGCAAGATGCGTATCATCTGATCCAGGGTCAGGTTCTTGGCCCCCGTCTCCCATTGGAGGAAGTCATCGAGTGGCAGACGGGCCGTATTCAGCTGCAGACGCTTGGCGTTGGCCAGGGAGAGCCCTGATTGGATGGAGCGGTCCACCATGGAGCCCACGATGTAGACCTTAGAGTGGTCGAAGGTACGCAGGACGTTGGGGGAGTCAGCCGTCAGGTAGACCAGGTCGTCCCGGGGGAACAGGTCCACGTGACGTCGCTCTGTGGAGGTGATGAGGAGGCGCTCCCAGGCCTCGGCGCCGTAGCGTTTAACCAGCTCCCTGTGGTAACCCCCGTCCGGCTGCAAGTTACAGAAGTGTAGGTGGAAGGGGTCCGGGGCTCGGCGGTTCCACCCCTCCACCTCCATCAGCTGGGACACAGTGTTCTCCACCTCCCGACGCGCCATCTGCTGTTCGTAGGACATATCGAACACCAGCGGCTGGCCGAACACCATGGCCTGGGCCGACCTCCAACCCAGCAGCTTGTCCAGGGAACGACCCCAGAACTGGAGAAGGAAAGTGTTCCTCAGTTCACCCTCCTCTCCTCTCACACCGCCAGGCCTGATCCTATCGTCCTCCAGAAACCTCTCGCTCCTCTCTGCCTTCTTCTTCTCCTGTTTCTGCTTGTGGTTGTTCTTGTGGCCCTCCTTGATGGCCAGGTACTTCAGATACTTCTTCTTGGAGGACTTGGTTTGGAACTCGGCCAGGATCCCCAGCTCCTCGTCAGTCATGATCTCTGGCACCAGCTTCCCAGCCTGACGCCACATCACTATCAGCTCTCTGGTGGCCTCCAGTGGGGAGACCTCCTCCTGCCCTGCAACACCTCCTCCTGGTCCTGAAGGAGCAGCACCACCACCTCCCTGTTTCTCCGCCTCCACCGCTGGGACCTGAAACCTCATCACAGACTTCCATATGTCCAGGTCCAGTTTCTCTTCAGTCTGATCTTCTTTAGACTGAGGGAGGGGTACGTCTTTTCTTAGTGTGGCCCCAGTATAGAGAGGCCGTTTTAGGGGTGCAGAGTGGTGGGGTGGGAGAAGGCAGGTGAGTGGTAGCTGTTTATTTGCGACAGTGGATAACAGCGAGAGACGCCGCCGCAGCTCGTTCAAAAGCGGTGGTGTGATAAACCTCATCATTTCAATGGTTTGATGATACATGCATATGGAGTCAAGATGTTGACACTCACGTCGTTATATTTAAAGTTCCAGAACTGTCCATCAGAGAGGAAGAAATACCGTTCGACGTGCAGACAAGATAGAAAGCGACTGTGTTTATGTTCCAAAAAATAATACAAACTGCAATTAAGGTCCACTCTCAACAAGGACAGAATGGGTCATATAATCGTGGTAATATTCCATTGAATGTCTTACATTTGTGTCAGTCTGAATTCAATTTACATCCGTGCTCATCGAAAAAAAAAGTGTCGAAAGGTCACGTTGTAAACGTGTGCAACGCCATTATTCAGTCGTGCTGATGCAAGTGCAAAAATATTTGTTCCGGGATTAATGTTCTGGGCATAACAATTTGTACAGAAGACTGTCTCACATTTCACCAATCATAGAGAAAAAAATATGTTATTTTCCCACGTCAATACATAGTAAACAACGTTTAATGCAAGAGACAATTTGGAACAGGAAATTACCCTAAACGACCAACTGAGTTTAAACTTCACCTGAGTCCTGCTCAATGGTTCGTCTATAAACTAGGTGACTGATAGGGGGCGCTGTGTTGAAGCCACCGTGCCTCCATCTTGACACTCCCCCACCGTCGTAAAGCATATTTTGGAAGCTATAGGAAAGGGTGCTCCAACAAACGCTAAAAAGCCCATTGGGTGTCTATTATCAGAATGCTAACAAAATTAGCATAATTAATAGCGAATTCCCATGGAGGTTGCTAGCTAAATATTCTATATTCGTTTTTTTGCCATTTTTATTATATTACAAACACCTTAATGCATACTTTTAAATTATATTATTTTAGCGAAACATAAAATATATATTTTTTAAATTCCTTAAAGTATAATTGTTTTAGATTACGAATGTTATTGTTTCCAAATACTTAAATAAATGTAATTTTGTCCTTGAAACATTTAAAGCTGCAATATGAACGTTTTTGGAATACCCCACCAAATTCACATAGAAATGTGTGCTATAGATCTGTCATTCTCATTGAAAGCAAGTCTAAGAATCAGTAGATGTGTCCTATCTCTATGCTTCCCGTAAGTTAAAAAAAACGTTTTTGTGTCCTCTACTTTAGGTTTTGTACACCAGCTTCAAACCGCTGAAAACATATATATATTGGTTATGGCTAATATATTTCACAGCGGTTTAGATGGTACAATGATTCTCTACACTATACTTGCTTGTTTTGTCACATGAACTGAAATGAGGCGAAATATTCTAAATGTTAAGCAACCAGGAAATGGTGGAGTGATTTCTGAATACTGTATATTTAATTGAAATACTGTAGAATTACATTCACTCCAATGGAAGACTGCACCTACTGGGGAGTGGCAATATGGCCGACCAGTGGCTTCAAAGCATCTCAATGGCCAATACATAGAATCATCAATCCATGGTTTATATACATCTAGGGTTTATATACATCGCCTGGTGTTTTTATATTTTCCTATTTCTGAGCAACAGAAGATATGTCTGTTGGACATCAAACAAGCTGAT